>NW_007253174.1:162177-201507 GCF_000164805.1 Carlito syrichta
TATGAAGGAAATCTACCAAATTTAGGCGGAGGTGGAGGATAATTAATTAGAAGATATTTCACTCAAGTAGTTTTTGATCACCAGGACTGTTGAGATGAGTTCTCCTGGAGGTCATTATAATGTTGCTCATATTTATGGTGTGTTTACTGTGGCCAGATGCTGTAACTGAATGCCTTCTTTACCCTTTTTTATTTATCCCCCATAACAACTTCATAAAGCACTGCACGTGTCTTTATTTTAAGATGAAGAAAAAGCTTTTCAGAGGAATCAAGTAATTTTCTCAATAACTCTTAGCTATTAATGTGTTTTGCTAGGATTTTAACTCAATTTTCTTTAATGCCGACACTCCCACTCTTAACCATGATATAGAACTATGTTGTCTATAAGCAAAAATGTGAAAACAGAGCACTGCTTTTGAGGGGTAGCAAATTACAAGAAGTTCAGAATTGCTAGAGGATAAGTTGACTCAGGAAATCTCAAGAAAGATAGAGAAGAAGTGTGGGCTAACTCTTCTTAAAATTTAATTAGGGAGACTCTTTTGGAAAGCTCATGTGTGTAAGGAGATGTATGTATGTATGTAAGGAGATGTCATAGAACAGTACTTCTCAAACCTTAATGTATGTACAAATCCTTGGGGGAGCTTATTAAAATTCAGATTAGGATTCAGGAGTCCTAGAGTTAGACTCAGAACTCTTCATTTTTAAACATTTTCCCTTCTTTGTCGCCCAAGATAACAGAATGCTGCTGATGCCCTTGACCTTAAGTAGGAAGGTTATTGATCCAGAGGTTCTGGAGGGTGAATTTTGAGGAACATATTGGAAGCACAGACATATTAGCTGAGGAATAAGACAAGCTTTGAGTTACAAATACCAGTTAAAGTGTTGTGGGTGCATTGCCTGGTTAGTGAAATGAGAAGGAAGAAAATCAGTTGCTGAAACTGCAACACATGTAAATATAAGCTGTGGAATACAACGATGAAAGAGACTTTGACTCTGTAAAGGAAATTGAGAATAACAAGAAGTATATGAATTGCAACTGTATAAAATGTAGTGATGTCAAAGCTTTAAAGTAATGAAACAGGAAGAGTCAATTTCCCATTATGTTATGTAGTCACTTGCTTCTTTGGAAGAGGATAAGGATTGCTTATGCCCATTCAAAACAAGTCCTTATTATCTATAAGTAGTACTTTCCACACACATCAAAAGTAAAATAACATATTTTTACCACTACTGTTTTCAGTAGACCTCTGCAGTAGTTCTAAAGAAAAATACACATAAAAATTTTAGCTAGGAGATGATATATATCATAGCTAATGTGCATGAGCTGAGCACATTTCTGGTAAACAAATACAAAAACATTAATTGTAAACTAGCTTATTGAATTGCACAATGGGATAATAGCTGAACAAATGGGAATATATGAAATAAATTTACTAGTATAATAATTTTTATTTTGTGTAATGTGATACAGGTGAAATAAGGCAGAAAAACAAAAACTATCTCCTGACTAATATGGGCTACGCTGCTCTCTTTTTGCTTCTGCCAAATTTTAGAGTTTAATGAAGATCAAAAGAATATAAAAGTCCCAAGTAGTACAATTTGGCTCCAGTATATTCATAACTGCTCTTAAATAAAATATAACTAGGCTAAAAGCAGAATTTGCTGTTTCAGCAGCATTCATTTATTCTTTCAGAAAATATTTATTGAGTGTTCACTGTTGTTAGATACTGTTAAAGACACTATAGTTTACACAGTAAAGTTGACTAAAGAAAGCCTCTGCTTTCATGAGTATCAGAGTGTTAAGAGATAACATCTTTTAAACTAAAAATAAATAGAAAGATAGTTTCAGATAATAGTTAAAGAGTATGGAAATGTCATTTAAAATAATTAGGACAATGATCTAACTTAAATTTGGTAGTATAAAGAGTCTCCTTTGAAGAGCTGCCATTTTATGTGTGATCTTAATTATTTAAAAATGTGCCCCTATCAAAATATCTGGAGAAAATATGTGTTATACTAGAGACATAGTGTCTGGACACTGAGATCTGAATACTCCTAGTATGATCAGAAAAGAGAAAGAAGGGTAGTTGGAATGGGCATATAAAAAAGATGCAAAGCAACTCCAGAAGTCAAAGGTGAAGATATAGTGACTAAATCACAGAGGGCTGTGTAGAGTAGGTCAAAAAGCTCACACTTGATTTTAATGTGATGGGAAGCAAGTGAGAGTCTCAAGTAGACAAGAAAAAAAGCATCTGAATTACATTTTGAAAAGATCACTCTGGTGGGTGAACAGAGAAAGGTTTGGAGGGAGATGAACAAGAATGGAAGAATGAATATTTTCAAAGAGTTCAGACTATACTCAAACATTCTGATGTTCACTTGTAGATGTTTTATTGCGTATTGGATAGAAAAGAGGTGATGTCAACTGGGCTGTTGTAGTTTAGGGAAGTTTTGTTTAGATAGTTATCTGAGACGCACGTTTTATACTTTTTAAAAATTATTTTAGAGATGTGGAGTACACTTCAGGATTACATACATAAGTGGTCATGGTACAGGTAAAGTTTGGACCTCCCTTTCACACTTTGCCTGATTTTAGATCAAGTACCCTTATTGATGTTATGTGCCAACACCCACCCCCGCAGCAGTTTTCTGCTATTGTCAATCCCTTTCTTATAGTATTATGATAACTGTTCAGGGTCTGCTTATGAGTGAGAACATGTGGTACTCAGTTCTTGTTTCTGTTATAGATCACTGAATATTATAGACTCTAAATTCATCTCGGTTGCTATGAAGTTTATAATTGTGTCCTCCTTTATGGCTAAGTAATATTCCACTGTGTTTATGCAGTTTAATGTTTTTTTTTTAAATCCAGTCCACTTTCGACGGGCAGCACTGTTGGTTCCATGTTTTTGCTATTGTGAATAATGCTGTATTACACGTGTGTAAAAGTATTCCCAGAAAAGGAACTTCTGCATAGTATGGAAGCTCAATTTTTAGATCTTTTAGGAATTGCCACACTGTTTTCCACACATGTTGTACTAGTTTGCACTCCCACCAACAGTGTAGAGGCATTCCTTTTTCCCTGAATTCCCTCCAACATCTGTTGTTTTTGAGTTGATGATGGCTGTCTTGACTGCAATCAGTGTGGTTTTAATCTGTATTTTTTGTATTTTTTTGATGATTAATGAGGCTGAGCATTTTTTCATATATCTGTTAGCTACTTATATGTCTTCTTTTGAGAAGTGTCTATCCATATCTTTTTTTTTTTTTTTAAGTTGGAGTCTCACTCTGTTGCCCAGACTGGAGTGCAGTGACCTCTCCCGGCCACCGCAGCCTCGCCTGCTGGGCTCTGGCGATCCTTCCGCCTCAGCCTTCCGAGTAGCCAGAATTACTACTACGCCCGGCTGATTTTTTGATTTATTGTAGAGATGAGGTCTCGCTGCCCAGGCGGGTCGCCAACCCACGGGCTCAGGCAATCCACTCACCTCAGCCTCCCAAAGGTGTGGGATTACAGGCTGAGCCACCGAACCCGGCTGTCTATCCATATCTTTTGCCCACTTTTTTTTTTCTGAGTTGGAGTCTCACTCCGTCACCCAGGCTGAATGAAGTACAGTGGCATGCTCACGGCCACCCCAGCATTGACCTGCTGGGCACAGACAATCTTTCTGCTTCAGCCGTCCAAGTAGCTGGAACCACAGGTGAGCACTACCATGCCCAGCTAATTTTTTTCCTTTATTGGAGAGATGAGGTCTCATCAAGTTGCCCAGGCTGGTATTGAACTCCTGGGCTCAGGTTGCCCACTTTAATAGGGTTGTTTGCTTTTTCCCTTTGGGCATATTTGGGTTCCTCGTAGATTCTGAGTGTTAGGCCTCTGTTGGATATACAGTTGGCAAATATTTTTTCCCATTCTGTGCTATGTCTCCTCACAGTCTTGATGGTTTCTTATGCTTTGTAGAAGCTTTTTAGTTTGATGAGGTCCCATCTGTCTACCTTTTCTCTTATGGCATGGTTTTCTGGGGTTTTGATCAGGAATTGATTGCCTATTCTAATTTCTGCAAGGGTATCTCCTTTGTATTCTAAGATTCTTATAGTTTGGGGTAGTTTGAGGTTTTATGTTTAGGTCTTTGATCCATTTAGAGTTGATTTTTGAGAATGGAGATATGTAGGGATACTGTTTCATGCTTCCGCATGTGAACACCCAGTTTTCCTAACATAATTTATTGAATAGGTTCTTTTCTCCCCAGTGGTTGTTGTTGGAAGCTTTGTCAAAGATGAGCTTGTTGAGAAATTTAGGTTTTGTTTCTGAAATCTCTATCCTACTCCATTGGTCTATATACCTGTTCTTGTACCAATGCCAGGTTGTTTTGATTATTGTAGCCTTATAGTATATTTAAAGTCTAGAAGTATGATATTGCCTACTTTGTTTCTTTTGCTAAGAATTGTTTTGGCTATTTGTGATCATCCGTGTTTTCATATGAATTTTTGTATTGTTGTTTCCAGGTCTGAGAAGAATGATGTTGGTAATTTAATGGATATTGCATTGAATCTGTAGATTGCCTTTGGTAGGATAGACATCTTAACAATGCTGATTCTTCCTATCAATGAGCATGGGATATTTTTCCCTTCGTTTGTATATTCTTTAACCTGTCATGATGAATGCTGTGTTGATTCTCTGTTTTCCTGCATTCTTGGGATGTATGTGTTCCTTCTTTTTTTTTTTTCTTTCTTTTTATGTGTCCCTTGTAGAGCTGGTCTGGAAGCAGCATAAACTCTTAGAGATTGAATGTCTGGAAAGAATTTTAATTCTCCATCACTAGTGAAGCATAGCTTAGCTGTGTAGGAAATTCTGGGTTGGAATTGTTTATCTTTGTGAACTTTGAAGATTGGACTCCAGTCTCTTCTAGTCTGTAGTGTTTCTGTAGATGAGTCTGCTGTTATTCTAATTGGTTTTCCTTGGTAGGTATTTTGACCTTTCTCTCTTGCTGCATTTAGGATTTTTTATTTTATACCTGCTTTGTGTAAGGGAATTACTATATGTCTAGGAGTTGGTCTTCTCATTTGATGACTTGCAGGAATCTCCTGTGTTTGGATGGTCATGTCTCTGATGAGAAGTAGGAAGTTTTCTTGGATGACCTCATGGAATGTTTGTTCCAGCCTTCTCTCATTCTCCTTTTCTGTTTCACAGATAATGATCAGGCATACATTCAACTTCTTAATATGATCACATATTTCTAGAAGGCTTTGTTCCATCTTTTAAGCTTCCTTTCTATGCTTTTAACAAGTTGGGTTAGCTCCATATTATGGTCTTCAAGTTCTGAGATTCTTTCTTTTCCTTGTGAATTCTGCTCTCCATGCTTGTCAGTTTATTATTTATTCCATTGACTGTATCCTTTATGGCCCACATCTCTGTAATTAACTCTTTCATGTTTTCATCTTGCCTTTCTTAGTTTTATTCTTTTCCCACCATTCCTTGATCTCTGCATTTGTGGTCTTAGAACAGTCTATCTGGGTGCTCTTCATAGTTTGAGTTCTAAGATTTATATTCTCCAGCACTATCTTTCTAGGAGTCTCTGAGTTGCCTGTGTTTTTTCATTGATTTCATTTGTGTTGAATCTTTCTTTTCTCTTTACTTCCATTACTCAGTGAGTGGTGGAATAGTTTTCATTTCTGCTTGCACAATCCCTTATTCTTCCTTTAGTAAGTCACTAGATTTGTTAGATTTTGAAGCAGTGTTGGGCTGGGGAACTGTACTGTCCTTTTGAAGCTTTGGGGTTTGAATAAGTTATGTTTGGGGTACTAAGATACAAAAGTTGCCTTCAGATCACAGTGTTCCCTGACTGGAGTGTGGACCCCCTGGAACCCACTTCCCACCTCCTCACAGTATGTCCATTCAATGAGAATGTATGTATGTCCTTTCCACTCATTCTCTCTGGGCTGGGTTCTTTATCTCAAGTTGCAGCTGTAGACCTGCATATGTTCCAGTTAGGGAAATGGGGCAACTTGTCAGGCCTGTCCCTCTGGGGGTACTGCACCTGGGGTATTCTCCCGTGGTTTGCAGTGATCAAGCTCATAGAGATGAATTCACCCTTCAGTCTCAAGGAGTATATCCACTGCTCACATGGGCTGGCTCTGTATCCATCCAGAGACCAGGACCAAGGAAGTGATGGTACCTCTGTGTCTTTTCCTTTTCTGGGACTCAGTTAGTAGTTAATCCATTGTATGTTCTCCATGGTCCCCATTTCCAATGTCTGATCTATTGGTAGAGGTTGTGGTAGTGGTCAGCACTGGTAGTGGCTGTTTTTTGCTATTTTCATTGGGGTAGGGTTGCAGAGATGGTTCCTACCTCTGGGCCATGGATCATACTGGTATCTGAGTTGCAATGTGTGACAGCCACCTGAGCAGGAGAGCTTGGGCCACTAGTTCCTGCATCCTCACTCAGTTAGATACTCTCACACCCAGTTGCTAACACACTTGCATGTATATTCGTCTCTATGCACCTATGCACACTCATGTATATGGAGCCTCATAACCTTCAACTGACCCAGTCACCATCTTGGAATCTATCCATGTATATGGTTTTTAAAATAAACAAAAGAGACAAAATCAACAACAAAAAAAAGGTATAGGCATAAAGAGGAAAAAACTGAGTGGTATAGCATCACAGAATGAAATAGGACATTATTTCAAAGAGGCAGAAAGTAGGAACTGTGTAGATTGCTGAGAGTTAAGTCATGGCAAAGGCAAACCAGTGGTCACTGAGTTTTATCACATGGAACAACTGGAAAGCCAGGTTAGAATAGTTTCACTAGAGCCATAGAAGTGGAGGTCCAAGGAGAATAAGTTGTAGAAAAAATGTGAGTTGAATACATTAAGTCACATGTTTTCTCTAGGAAAGTCATCAGTGTAAAGGAAAAAGGAGAAGTATGGTGGTAGCAAGAACAGAACATAGAATGTAGGGTAATTGTTACCCAGATAGGTGATAATAAAGGTTATCCAGAGATATTTTAGTTAACTTGTGAGTCATACCTATTGAAACACAAAATTTCAGAGTTTTAACTTCTTTCACAAATATTCCTAATTTACCTTCTCAACATATTTAGCAGCAGGAAATGTGATATATTGGTAGGGAATAATAATTATTTATTGACAATATTTAATGAAATTTTTGGAGGCCTTGAGAAATACTAGACAAAAGTATACATACATTTTAACAAATTTGTAAATATATATTTAAAGTGTTACCACATTCCATTTTTATCAAAGTTCCCTGCATTTCAATGTTTCTTAAGCCAAAACATAATGTTCTAATCTATTGTCTACTGAGATTTCGAAACTACATTTTTGAATCTATAATTTTTTAAATGAATGAAGAATCTTCCCACTTTTGAATCTATAATTTTTTAAATGAATGAAGAATCTTCCCACTGGAAGGAGACTACAAAGATAATTCTTGATGCAAGCATAATTAAAACTTTCTGGATGAAAAGTTTTCCTGTTTTTAAAACTTTTAAAAGGACATCCCAAATTCTTACAGAAATCTGTTTGAACACAAACCAAAGGGTTAATGGTATATTATTACATACCATTGCTAACATATTATATTAGCATATAATATATTATGCATTATACAATATTCATAATAAAGATACATTATAAATTACATAATTTATCATATTTTTATTTTTAAAGAAGTGTGGTGCTACATTGTGGTCTTAAAGTTAAGCTGTTAATACATATCTAAAATAATTTATTATTCTATAAGCACGCTTGCTCAAATCAAGTCTTAACTGGTAGTGGTCACTTTTAATTCACTTTATATTGCTTAGCAGATACTGCTTAAAATTACACATTGGATCAAATATATTGCACACCATCCTTTCTTTATCATTGAGCTTATCTTGTGTGCTATGTTCTAAGCCCAACTCCTTCTCTACTGAATAAAGTGTAGGCCTATCATGGTTGTTGACATATAAACATGAACAATGGTTGGGAGCCAGCCTTGGAGGCCCTCCTGATTGACAAAGTCCAGGTGCACTGAGGACCCCCGGCCGCAAAGCGAGTCCGGGCAGCTGAGGCCCTTCTGTCTTCCGTCTTTGCTGTTTGGTACCGCCAAAGAATTCTGTGCAGTCGTGGAAGAAGAAAATGGCATGTTTATGCGAAGTACTCACAGCTAACCTGGAAATGTCATGGTTCATTTTTCCATTTCCCACTATGCCATTTGGCCTTTTCTAACATATGCAAGGGTTAAACTCTGAAGCACATCAAGAATGTTTTCTTTTACTTGGTTATAAGTTACTAGATATTGCTTAAGTAATAAATGATTCACTCCTTATTTGATTTAGGATTATGTAGTTTAATGTTTAGACATAAGGTTTTTTAGAAGCACAAGTTTATAGTAAGTTCATTATGAATTCATTATAAGTTCTAACACTTATATAGGAGTTATGTAGGTGATTTATAACACTGTTTTCACTGACTTAGGATAAAGATTATCTTTAAGGTTTTTACTTAATTCAATAGTTAAAACTCTAAGTTAACATTTATAAAGTGGGTTTTCACTGAACTCATAATATACTAATCAGACACTTTTATGATAACTTAGCTAAAGACAGAAAGCAACCTTGGGGGTCTGGGAAACATTACTAAAAGCTTCTTTTGAGTTCTCTTTAGAAACAAGCACTGCAGGATAAGAGAAAAGTAACAAAGACATCTGGACAAGGGAGGCGATCACAATGCTCTGAAGGACATAAAAGCCTAAGATGGGAAAACTTCTGACACATGAAGAAATGAACGCTTAGAAACTTTCTTGAGACATTTCAAGGACTGTAATTCGGGACTTTGGACTAAAACTATCATCTTTGGCCTTATGAATAAGACTCATTGTCTGAATGTTTACAGGGTTCTTGGCTTGTTTGTTGCTAAGACCACTAGATGGTGGTAACTTGTAGAGGATATGTACGTGAAGGAATTTTCTTTGTCTTGCCCCTTTACAAATGTTATAAAAGCTTTCCCTTAACCAACATTAAATTGTCATCTGTTCAGGAAGCAGGTGTCCGGGTATAATGTTTTCGTCTTTCGCCTATCCGTCTTTCCTTCAGGAAATCTCACGACCCTTGCGGGGCGGGACCCCTGCAAACAATGTTCCAAGAATAATACTCAGAGATTATGCAAATGTTAATCAGCAAATAAGAGAGTTGTATGGATAGTAGAGTAGAGTCATCACTGATTTTCAAATGTACCTGTTTGCTCATAAATTTTCTTTGTTGGAAAATGAGTTCTATATGTAGAACTTTGGGATAATCATAAATAGCATTATATGGAAGAATCACGAGTTCCACATATGTACACAAATCATGACTGAACTAAGCTGTCCTACTGTCATTTATAATTTTGATAATTTTGATGCCTCTGTAAAAAACCCTAAAAAATACCAACTATGATCAAGTACAAATAAAGTCTTTTACATTAAAAAAAAATTTAAGCGACGTTAGTAGAGTGGGTGGTTGGTGGTCTGTCAGCTGTACAAAATTGGCAAAACAAAACTCTTATGTCTTTGAAGGTGACATTCCATGGTTCAGTATGCCAAAGGGTCAGTTAAAATTTAAATACAGCACCCAGATTACTCATGTTTTGCCAGCAGCTGACTTGTTTTTACACCTATATTTGAGATATTTCAGTAGCTTCCAATTATCCAGTTTCAGGGAAGTATATTCTGCTTTCAATTTTTAATGCCTAGCTCCTGTGGATTTCAGCATGATATCTGTGGGTAGCAAAGTGTCAGAATATACTGACTTTAAGAGGGTACTTACAGTTTTATAAGGCAGTAAATGACATAAAGTTTCCGTATGTGGATATTTCACTGCATGTTACATTATTAAAGGTATACCACCTTGGTGTTCCATCTCAGAGCTCTGTGGCAGTAAGGGAACATTTTTGTTTGTTTTTGTTGTCCTTCCTTATGACATAGTTTGAACTGCTAACCTTCAGCAAAGTAAATTTTAGTGTTTTATTTTATTATTAAGAACTGTTCTTCTGAATCAAATGTTAGAATGGCAGATCAGATAAAAGTTCTGTCACGGTTTGCTCATTATCTCAGTTTACATTTTGTGCACCTACTTGGCCTCCACTGCTCCTTGGGATCTGAGAAAAAGGTCATTTTTAATGTATCCTGAAAGTCATTCTAATGAAAACCAAAGAAGTAATTGTGAAGACACTGTGGTGATTGAAGCTTTGGCTATTTGTTTCTGGTATGTTAATATATCTAAGATACATGAATATGCATGAATAAAGTCCCATAATAAATCCAATGAATTATTTAGAGTTTTTAAAATATATTTTTGAATGCAATACATATTTAATACATGCGTAACAGATTTGTTTCTGGTTTTATTATGAGAAACTCATTAAGTTAATTAACATATTTTTAATCCAATAAATAGATATCCACCAGATATGATGTGTCAGGCATTATACTAGGAGTCCTGGGTGATGGCTAACTATATGAACATCACTTCTCAAGAAAGAAAATAAAAGAAAGATACAGAAAATACAATCAAAGTCAAGCAGTGCTATATAAGAGCAGTAAAAATAAAATAAAATTTCAGAAGCGAGAAAGTTTCTTTCTGGATAAAGATATCAGAATGTAATGTTACAAGAGCAAAGGCCTGAAAATAGGAGAATATGTGATGCCTTTGCAGAATAGAAAGCATTTTACTCTGTGAGTGTCTGAAAGGAGTAGCAAGAGATAAACCCAAAAAGGCAGGATGGGGAGGGATTATAAAAGGCTATTTTGTGAAACTAAAGATATGAACAATATCCTCCAGGCAATAGGAATCTATTAACTATGTCTTGAACAGCATAATACAACTTTATCAGTGTTTTAGGAATATTAATCCAGGCCACTGGGTAAAATAAATTTAAGGACAGTGATAATAGAGAGGAGGTAAAACTTAATACAGATATTTCCATATGGTTTTAGACAGAATAAGGATGTGACCCAGCAAGGAAGTTGAAAGAATAAAGAGAAGTAAAGACTTGAGAATGACCATGGTAGTAGTAGAATATACAGAACTTAAAATCTAAATGTCACTATATTGTAAGGAAGAAGAAATAATTATCCTATATCAGGAAGGAGGATGGCAGAATTGACAGAGTGGGAATTTCAAGAGAAGTATAAACAGACATAGTTCATTCTATGAAGCCACTATTATCCTGATACCCCAAAATGGCAAAAACCTATCATGACCAGGTGGGCTTCTTCCCAGGATGCATGGCTGGTTCAACACATACAAACTAATATAATTCACCACATAAGCAGATATAAAACCAAGAGCTACATGATTATATCAATAGACACAGAAAAAGCATTTGATAAATTCGAGCATCTCATTGAAAAAAACTGCCAAACACCTAAGCATCGAAGGAACATTTCTCAAAATAATAAAGGCCATCTATGACAAACCAGCAGTCAACAATCATATTTAACAGACAGAATCTGAATACAGAACCCCTAACAACTGGAACAGACCTAATTTAAATGCATTTTATTATCCCTTAGCCTCAAGTCTTTTCAGTCACCAATCCTACAAAGTATGACTCCACATCACCTTTTCTTCATTCCCACCAAAAGTGCTTAAATTTAGGTCTATATTATATTTATTATTTGAGCAATATCAATAACACAAATTAATATCGCTGGATCTAGTCTTCTTCCTTACATTATTTTCCCCACACTATTTTTTAAATTTTCATAATAGCATTATTTTTATTAATGAAAAATTGGAAACATGCTAAATTTAGAAGAATAAGGGATGGCTTCTGTAAATTATGATACTGGCATACACTAGGTAGTATAAAGCCATGAAAAATGGCAATATAGCTGTCTTTCATTCCCCATACTATTTAAAAAATTATCCTAAAACTGCAATCAGAAATAATTTCTATGAGTGCAGCATTATATATGGTTTGTCTTACTGATTCCACACCATTTAGTATAAAGTATACTCTCAATAAACTGGACACAATAAATATGAATATGCAGGATCTTTTAAATGAGTCCCAAATGCATGATCTCCAAACCTTGGCATTAGAAGAGAAGACACTTTGTGACCTGCCCTTACGTATCAGCCTTCTCTCTGAGTTTACTACAGACCATTTGCTTCCTGTATTTATGTTCAAGCCATAGGATAGATAGAAGAATTTGTAACTTCATCCACAAGTTTTGCTTCACAATTTACAGTTTTGTGTAGACAATTCTACACTTGTTTTTAAATTAGTTGCCTAGGAGGATAATGCCAACCCATTCTTCAAAAGCAAAACTTCACATTTTTCTAAAACCATGTCTTATCTTCTATAAGCCTATAAGCGCCACATCCTTAAGATTTGCATTAGTTTATTTGGCCTTTGCAAAATTGTAATGCATTTATGTATCTTCATACTTTTTTGCTTTTTATGCTAAGGCACCTTGATTAAAGAAACTATGTTTTGTTAATTTTTGTACCTGAAGCATCTAATATAGTACTTGAAATAGATGAAGACGAACTCTTATAAGATACTTTATGGAAATTCCACAACTTCTATTTAGTTGGCTATCACTCTGCTGATTGCTAAATCTGTGACAGTGCAGAAGTTTCTTAACCATTCAGTGACTCACTCTGTCAACTGTATTATAATGGTACTAATAATACCGAGACCATACAGTTCTTGTGAAGATTTAAAACGACAGTGCTTAGTATCTGACATGGAGTAAGAGTTTTAAAATAGTATAATTTTTTTATTTTTGAGAAAATAAGTCACTTGTTCTAAGGTTCTATTTTTTTATTTGTAGAATAAGGGTGACAATGGTAACCTCAGATAATTTTTGTAAGAATCAAATGAGAAAACTATTTTTAAAGGATCATATACGCAAAAACTATTTATAAATAAAATGAAATATGCAAATGAATATTTTACTATTATAATGATAGTCATCAATTTAATGATGCCACAAAATTAAGAAGGATATTGAACAGGTGTGTATCCAAAGAAGGTGACTCATGTGAGAATCAGAACTAAGGACTGGGAAGAAAGTCAGTGACAAAATTAGAGATATGTGTACAGGCCTGGCTATGTTGATTTGTGTAGAGAAGACACATATTGTACATGAAGGCTTTCCTTCCATATTGAAATGCTGAAGTAAAGGATACATTGAATTTAGTTTACGACTCTCCAAGTGAAAGCTTAGGACTGCAGTGTTGAATAGGAAAGTTCACTTGAATTCAATGTAAGGAGATATTTTCTAAAAGTTAGGTTTATACAAAAAAGAAATCTATTTATTCGCAGGGAGGTGAGAGTATAAAAGCACATGCAGATAACTATTAGATAGCTACTTGCAGTTTCCTCTCTTCACCTGCCATTGTATGTGTAATAAGAAGCATGTCTAATTTTATTGGAGGAAAAAAATGAGGCTATACCAATTTTAAAACATCTATGTTTGAAGTTTCTTTAAGCATGAGTTTATTTCTTTCCTTCTCTTTCAGGAGCAATGCCCATCAAAAGAAGCCTGCTTTTTTCCCATCCTTTTAAATGAGTTTTGTAATTATTATTTTCATGAATGATTAATCTCTAGCATTAGAAAATTAAGAGGATGCAAACAAGTCTATGGAATGAAATAAAGCAAAATGTTGCTTGGCGAAGCAGCAGATGTTGAATATTTCACAGTATTCCTGATTCTAGTCGTGCGGTCGTGCCAGGTCTGTGATAACTGAAGCATATTTTTTCCCCCAAATCCCAATGGGACATTTGATCAATGTTCAAGTGGTAGACGGGTCTCATTATTACAGTGTCCGGCAGGTGTAGGTATTCAGAAGGGGCCTGTCATTAAAGTATTTTGTATGTGTCTGCTAATTATGCTTCTCAGTTCCAAGCAGCAGCATTGTCATTTCTGCAGCATTTGTCATCCTCATAGCAGGTAGCATGGGTACAATGAAAGATAAAATATTCTCCTCATGGTCACGTGGAGGGTTGCCGGAATTCTGGGAAAAGTATGATAAGAAAATCTGTCCTTTTCTTTCAAAATTTCATAAGGATAAAGCAAGGTGAGTCAGGCAAAAAAGTCTATAAAGGAAGCAATCCCTAAATATGTGCATGTGTTTGTGTATATTTGTGTATATATACACCATAATTTGTGCTTTTTATTCATTCTTCATATTTTATATACATTTTATTAATTATTTAAATTAGTAAAAATAAATCATTGGCTTTTTTAGAAATTATGTAGTTGCAAAATATTTGCACATATGCCATTTAATTGAATCTTTAAGTAGTAGTAGTATTTAATTTTATAAAATTGCAACGCAGCAAGATTAAATGATAAGCCCAGATACTGAGAAGTACAAAGAGTAGATCCAGAATGTGTCTTTCAACTTCAAATTCTAAAAATCAAAGACACTCTGTGCCTATCCACATTGTATCTATGGGCTTTACCCAAACTTTAAATTAAAATAAATAAATAGAAAACATTACAGGAGAAATAGAGCAATATAAAGCTTTGTGAGATGTAATTGGATTTACCCTGTGCACATCATCAATAGTCAATTTGTTTTACTAGTTCTGAAATGTGCTCTGCAATCAGTTTTATGAACCACTCTATTGGCTTTTAGATACAACAACGAAGCCAAATGTCCAAACAGCTAGCAGCAACGTAACTTCAAATTTTTGTCCATTTTCCCTTAAACACTTTCTTCTTCCTTGCCTCAGCTAGTTAGACAGAGATATTTGAAAATAGCAAAGTTGCATTGATTTTTAATTCTTAAACTATAAAACATCTAGAATGCAATGCTACTTAAAATTTTGACTTCCAAAAATTAATTACTCTGCACAATAAGATTTTGATCATATTTATAAAAAGCACTGCATGTTTAAAAAATAATTGCAATTTAAAAATAGCATTTCATTTAACAAAAGAGTTTACTTGATATTTATAATTTTGGAATATTTTTGTAAACTTAATTGCATAAAATAAAAAAAAGTTTTTTCTACAAACTTTTTGTGCTTACCGTTGTTAGAATATAAATTTGACAGCAACTTTATACCCATAGGCACTGCATGTTATTTACTTTTTCTGCTTTAAATTTGCTTAAAGTTAAAATAATGCCTTTTAAAATTTACTGAAGAAACAAACTAAGCATATTAGAATTATTGCACCTTTTGTAGTTTTATCACTTTATTCTCTATACTCATATGTTAAATTGCCATGAGTTTGCAAAATTAACCCCCACACCACAAGAAAAAAAGAAAAGTCACGTTTATCTCTTTTTCACTCTTGTTACCTTCCATTTGACCATCTTGGTTAAAAACCGCTGAACACTCAGCATAGTGTGGTAGGTGTGGTTGTAAATCACCCCTCATGAAATGGGCGAATGTGTTTCAAGAATCTTAAAAAAAAATAACTGAAGCTAAACACAGCCTTTCACAACATTAGCTGGTATACTGATGCCAACGGGTTCCTAGAACACTGATCTAGCCGTGGAATCCTGTACTACAAGGGTCCCGCCCTCCCAAAGATAATGCATTTTGTGGGATCCCACCTCATATTTCATGATTGCCTCCATTCTGCTTTCTGGAATGGAGAGACTAAGGGTCACAGGATAAGACTTGAGACTGGGTTTGGAAATGATCAAAGTCATCAGGCGACCTGCCCTAGATCATTTAGTCCAAAATTAATTTAATCAAGAAATAATGTTCTTCAATCTTGTTTAAAACCTTGTAGCATTCAGGTCACTGGCTTCAGAAACTGATTCTAATTAGATGTATTATTTCAAGATCAAGTTCAATTTCAGCACTATGAGAATAATAATATTAGATTGAGGTACATAGAATTATATATTCTGTAAGTCAAAAAACATCAAATATCTGCAATTTCATGTGGTAGAGTTTAATACTCCTAATGGAAATATGCATTTGTAGAATCTCATAACACGTTACAGCTCTTTCATTTATACTGTTTCATATAAATAATAATATTTTTTACATTGTTATGTCTGAAGCAATCATGAATGCTTTAAAAGAAAACATGAGATTTATTAATCTTCAAATTCTCAAATTGGAGCACAATTCCTGATTATTAGTAGGCATATACTTTTTGATTGAAAGAAGGAATGAATTAAACATAACATTTCTATGTTGTACTTACATCACTTTTTAAATTGCTAGCTTTTAAGATTGATTGTCACAGTTTATTAATTTCCCAAATATGTTGTCATTGATTATTTGCTTACTTTCTGGTGGCTACGGTTTGGGAAAAAGATGACTGGCTTTGTCTTTGTGGTTTGTTTTACTAAGAGTTACTTAAAGACATACAAATTAAATCTATATGAATCAATTTTTCCTCAACCTTCTCAACCAATATCTCAAGGATTTATTTCTCTAAACTTCAAATAAACCTCAGTATTTGGGCAAATAAATTTATTTACCAGTAAATTCTGGGATAAAAGAAGTTCCAGGATTTCCATGGGAGTGATGTTAATTCATTACACATATGCTATCTAGAACATTAGAGCTTAATTGTTTTCTGACACAGCTCTTGAGAAATGCACTAGTCTTACATTACTGAGAAATTAGCTATACATGGCATAATTGAAATTATTTCCATAGTTATTCATAAGGCTTTAATTTTCTATAAATGACATTTTACTTCTCTCTGAACAATGATAATCCATGCCCCGCCCTCTAAATATAGCCAACCAGAGCAAATGAATCTCAGAAAGAGATATCTACAGCATTATAAATGTTGAAGCAATAATTGAATAGTACCAAGTATAGCCTATTAAACTACAGAAAAATATAGACATATTTACAGATTTGATGATGAACACAAAATCATTTTATGATGCTCATGACATAATTTGAAACTAAGCTGCAAGTGACGTTCCACTGATGATAGAGATTTCATTGACTGTAGATCTCTGTAGATCTCTTTGGGCAGTATGGCCACTTTACTATTATTAATTCTTCCAATTCATGAACACAGATGTATTTCCACTTATTTATATATTCTCCGTTTATTTCATCAATGTTTTATACGTTTTAGTGGGACTATATTAGTCATTCCTACCACTGTTGTGTGAGAGTGCATGTTTCATCAAGTTTTGTCAACAGTGAACAGTGTTTGTTGCCAAACATTTTGTTTTATATCTTGCAAGAGAGAAATGGAACCATGGTATAGTGTTTTTTTTAAATTAAACATATTTTTTATTTTAAAATTGTGGGGTACAGTTAAGGATTAGGTATACAAATATGCATTGTTCGGGCACCCTTGTTGATAAGGGGTGTCCCCTTGTCCCCAGACAGATATTGACTACCATCAATCCCACCACCCTTGCCCTCCCTGTTCCCCCCATAGATTCCCATCACTGTCGGTCCTTTTCTTATAGTATTACGATAGATGTTCAAGGTCCACTTATGAGTGTGAACATGTGATAGGCGATTCCTAAAAGCTCTAAATATCGACCTCCCATATGACCCCGCAATCTCCTTCCTGGGAATATACCCTGAAGAACTCAAATCACTCTATAAAAAAGATATCTGCACACGTATGTTTATCGCAGCATTGTTCACAATAGCAAGAACCTGGAACCAACCATGTTGTCCATCAAAAGAGGACTGGATTTAAAAAATGTGGCACATATACACGATGGGATACTGCGCAGCTATAAAAAAGAACAAAATCATGAATTTCACAGCAACCTGGATGGAACTAGAGTCTATAATACTGAGTGATCGTTCACAGCAACAAAGATCTGAGTATCACTTGTTTTTAATAGCTACAAAAAATTTCCTCCAAATTTATATGGAGTTGACTCGACCAAGTGGTAGGTACTCTGCACATACTTTTCTCCCCCTTTATTTTAAAGATGTGGCGTACAATTCAGGGTTAGGTATACTATACAAATGTTCGTTATGCAGGTACCCTTGTGGATGAAACATGTCTCTCCCTCCCTGGCAGTTTCCCTCAACTGCCAATCCCACCTCACCTGATGGTTTCCCACTACTGCTAATCCAGTATAGTTTTTATTTTCAGTTTTATTGTTGATGTAAGATTGAGAAGATTTTCATGTAGTTAAGAGGTATTTCAACTCCCCCCCCCTTTTGAACTGTCTGGTCATTTTTAAACTCATTTATTTATAATGATATGATCCTGGTTGTTTTCTTATTTGTAAAAGCTTTTTACTTATTAAGGGCATTAACTCTGCTGAACCTGCATTTTCTCCAGATGGTCATTTTTAAAATGTGTGTGTATTTAATATGTCTATCATTTCCATGTTAGCTTTGGATTTGAAACATATTTAAGGTTTTCACAATTCCAGATTTAAGAGAAATTAACTTAAGTGTTTCTCTAGAACTTGTTCCTTTTGTAATTCATTCTGATTTGCACAGATTAATATTTATATTCTTCATTATGGCTGTTTTCAATAAATCCCAATACAATTTATTAAAAAGTATAACTTTTCCCAAGTGTTTTCAGAATTTGCCTTATTGTTATCAAATGTACCTCTGTTACTGGATCTATTTCTGCCTTCCTTTTTTGTTTCATTGTTCTGACTATCTATGCCTGGGCAAATATGAAACAATTTTAGTTTAAAAATGTTTACTCTATTTTTCAATATATGATTGGGCTAGCTTTTCTCTTCTTTCGTCTTTAAATCTTCTGACCAATTTTGTGTGCTTCAAAAAAAGAAAGCTTTATAATCAACTTTATTAGTTTAGGAAGAAATTCTCATAGTTTTCTTTTTTTTTTTTTTTTTGAGTTGGCATCTCACTCTGTCGCCCAGACTGGAATGCCCGGCCACCGCAGCATCCACCTGCTGGGCTCCAGTGATCCTTCCACCTCAGCCTTCCAAGTAGCTGGAACTACAGGTGCGTGCTACCACACCCGGCTAAATTGTTAAATTAAAATATTACTTAAGAAGAACAAGTAACTTGATTATATTAAGCCTTCCTTCTGTAGAATATCATATGTTCTCCATTTCTTCAAGGATTTTTTTTTTTTTACTTTTAGGAGAATTTCATTATTTTACTCATGTCAGTGAGGGAGCCAGTCTCCAAAATGATCTCCATTCATCCTTATGTATGCATATATATATTTTTGAGAGTTGAATCTCATTTATTCTTTTTGGTAGATATTTCAGGGAATCTAATGTGTATTTAAATCATTCCCATTATTTTTCTACAACCCATTTCTACTTTTATTTTTGTTAAATCATCCTTTATGCTTTCTTTTTATTTCCTTGTTCCTTTTTAAGATTTTTCAAGCTGGATGTTTAATTAATCTATTTTCATGTAGCTAGATATATAGATATAGAGATAGTTAAAGTATGGACCTTATTCCCAAAATAGCTTTCATTTCATCTAATAGATTTTACTGTACTATGTCTTTTTTTTTTAAACTTTATCTTATTTTTATATTTTTTCCATATATTTCAATTTCCAAGCAGGAAGGCACTTTTAGTGGTTTCCATTGACTACTTATTTTTTTTTCACTTTGGTTAGAAAATATTATTTGTATTGTTCTTTTAAAAAGCATCAATGTTTACTTTGTTGTCTAATTTATAGTGATTTTTATGAATTTTTAATACGTAAAAACATGCTAAAATTTTGATATAAACCTATAAAAAGCATGCAATTAAGTATGCAATTCAAACCTATGATTTTTTGTTTTTGAATGAAGAGTGAAGAAATGAAATATCCAATTTTAATGACTTTATTTCTTTTTGTTCATGAACTTTTTTCTTTTCTCTGAAACAGCTGCTATGCTATTGTGTGCCTAAATATTTATAACTCCTACCTTAATTGGAATCTGTACCATTTAACATTATAGTGTATTTTTTTCTTTGTCCCTTGCCATATCTTTTGGTTGGTCTGAACTCTGGTCTGTCCTTTTATTTGTGTTTGGCTAGTCTATTTTTGCCTATTTTATTTAAAAAGTTTTGATCATTTTCCCTGGACTCAGACATACCTCTTGTATTCTTATATATTTCAACATTTTGGATTTTGCTTTATAAAAGCCTCTAGTTGTTTCTTTTCTTTTTTTTTTTTTTGTTTTGAGTTGGAGTCTCACTCTGTTGCCCATACTGGAGTGCAGTGGCCGCTCCCGGCCACCGCGGTCTCGACCTGTTGGGCTCCAGTGATCCTTCCAAGTAGCTGGAACTACAGGCGCGCGCTACCACGCCCAGTTAATTTTTTTGATTTACTGTAGAGATGAGGTCTCACCAAGTTGCCCAGTTGGGTCTCGAACCCGCGGGCTCAAGCAATTCACTCACCTCGGCCTCCCAAAGCGCGGGATTATAGGCTGAACCACCAAGCCCGGCTGTTTTCTTAATATCTGTGTTATTTGCACTTATTTGTATGATTAAAGCTTGTTTCATCATCACTTTTTTATGTGTATATACGTATAAATACATATAATTTCAATGCATTCTCATTGCTTTTCAGTTATTAAATTCATGATTATTTTATGACCTCTAACAATCTTATTTTACTTCTTCATAGTGTAACTATATAATTTATTATTTCATTAGTAAGATTTTACCCAGAGAAGCAGAATTAGTAGAAGTTATGTAGAATAAAATATTCAGTATAGCAGTTTGACCTTTTTAGATTGTGGGAACTGATAAAGTATACTAAGTTCAGCTGTTTCATTGCATCTGGTACTGACCCTGATATCACAGAACACGTGACAATAAGGGAAAAACTATAGGCATTAAGTGAGAGAAAGTTAGAACAACTGATATTCTCTTTGGCTTTCCCCATATTATAGTTTCTAACCTTGAAGCATGAATGACCTGTACCAGGAGGACAGGCCCTCTTCCTAGAGCTACATTGGCACTTTGCTGGAATTTGGCATGTAGGAGACAGGAGCCTTAGAATGATACTGCCCAGGTAGCAAAGTGAGTCCCAAGATCCTCCAAACGTGAGTAAGTCTACACTGAACTTTTAAGAGTGCTCTACTTTCAAATTTTATGCAGATTTCCTTTGTGCCCAACAATAATGGAAAGTATAGAGAAAGAAATCATGAGACTCTCTTTTGTCTTACTCAGGTTGGCATGGTCAAAGCCAGCATAGTAATTAATGCTGTCACCCATTTGTGGAGTCTTGTTGACTTGTGTTTAGTGATTTCTGTTTATTTGTGAACCAATGTCTTGGTGCTTTCTTTTTTCTTTCTTTTTTTGGTGGTGGTGGGGAGTTGGCTTCCCTGAGCCTTGGATGTTTTTGCATATTGGCATTTATTTGGGCTATAAATGTAATGTGAATTCAAAATTTGAATGCTTACAAATTGAAGAGTTTTTTTTTTCTTTATGCCATCAAGATGTAAAGATAGCCATTCTCATTATCTTATTATTATTCTATTTTTTTTTTTTTTTGAGTTAGAGTCTCACTGTGTCACCCAGGCTGGTATGCAGCACTCACAGCCACCCCGAGTTGACCTGCTGGGCTCCAGCGATCCTTCCACCACAGGCTTTCAAGTAGCCAGAACTACAGGCACATGCTAACGCACCTGACTAATTTTTTTTTTATTTATTTACTGTAAAGAGGAGGTCTCGCCAAGTTGCCCCAGCTGGTCTCAAACCCGTGGGCTCAGGCAATCCACTCTCCACAGCCTCCCAAAGTGCTGGGATTACAGGCTGAGCCACTGAGCCCAGCCTTTTATTTATTCTTAATTTCCAACTGGGGTTGCTGTTCTTTGAAGATCCTACCTCAGTAACACCATCTTTTTTGAACTCTCAACCGGCTTAAGCTACTAACTTTTCTTCTGAACTCAACTTGGTAAATTTATCAGAAGACATGCTTTAACATAGAGGGATTAGAAGATATGCTCATGTCAAACAAAAATAGTGCTGCATTATTCCCTTGAATTGAAAATATATTTTTCTGACTTCCACAAAATATTTGACAATACCAACAGCTTATGAATCTATCTTGTCTGTCTATCTGTCTGTCTTTCTATCATCTATCTACCTACCTATCTATTTGTATCTAGCTATCTCAATTGTATACAGTCACCATTGCCCTGGTCCAGTTAAAAGCTAGCACACACAGCAGTTCAGCAGTAGAGCTTTCATTACTCTTTCTTCTTGCCTTAGAGAGCAGAGAAGAGTAAGGTTGAGGAATGAATCTGAGGATAAACTGACCAAACAACCTACATAGAGCCTTACATTATTTGAACTTGATTCTGCAAAATAAAATAAACTGGACTATATTTAGAAACATAATATGTGAAGCAGTAAATTTTCCAATTATGACTTTGAAAGTTGGTATAATGATTTCCATTTTCCAAACAACAATTTTTAAAAATGAGGTTCAATGAGGTTAATGCATCTTGCCTAAATTGGTATAGCTGATTAATACTAGTGCCTGAAATAAAGCTTTCTCCTCTGAACTGTACTGTTTTTGTTTCTTTATTTTTCTTCCGGTTAACATCACCAAATAACCCAATGTCCAGAAGACTGATATTTTGCCCCATGGCCACAGAATCACATTCAAGATAAACGGAGAGACACATTATACTTGAGTTCCAGGAATATGTAAAAATTGCATGTACATTACCCAGATTCATTCTTGGGATACTCTCTGGGGAAATTATGTGACCCCCCAAAACAGGTAATGTTTGTTGTACAGGTATTTTCAGCTACAAATGCTTTTGATCCTGATTACATATGAAAATAGCAAAAAGAAGTGACCAGTGGTTCCTTCTAGTAATTGAGATCCCCCAGGGATTTAATTAGAGCAGCATCCAAGTTCATCTGCCTATCACAGTCCCCAGAGGTTGGTATCTATGTTGAATTGCATAACAAATCTGCTAGCTATTCCCAGGAAATGCTTGGATATGGAGAATCGGATTCTTCTCCTCAGCGATATATGTGAAGGGTGGGGAGAACAGGATGCTCTCTTCCAATTTTTATCATAGTTTTCCTGTCCAGGTAAGAGATCTAGGTCGTCAGCTACTCCCTCATTCACAAACACTGTGTACTCTTGACTTTATGCCCGATCTCCTGAACACTATCACTTGTAACAGGTTATCTGTGTTAATTTAATCATTCACTTATCTTCCAGATCTAGTGTAATTTATAAGTGTGATTAGGTTATATCAAGGATTTCTTCCAACTTTTAAAGCCCATAATGCTAGACTGAAATGGGTTTTAACTGGACCTCAGTCTATAAATAATAATGAATAATACTGTTACTATTACCAACACAAGGGAAAGTTATTTTCCACTAGAATGAAGACAAGAACATTTAGTCTGATGTGAAGTTTTTTGTTTTAATGATATGAATTTATTAGTATTGATTCCCCCAGATAAATTCATGTTTGTGACTCCCAGGGCAAGAGATTCCATGTGAGCACTTCATTGTCCCTGGAATGCCCCGCTCCTCTCTCTTTTTTTCTTAGTTGGTGCCTTCTTTGAATGATACCTCAGATTTACCACCATCACACTTCATACTACTTAGTATTATTACCCGAGGTTTTTTATCTATCAGTCCCCTATGTCTCTATTATGACCTCAATCCTCTGTAATGTAAACTCAGTAAAAACAAATATGTGTTTTTATAGTCCAATACTATCATCCCAAAGCATAAAGCAGTGACTAAAATATAGACAAAACTAAAAAAAAATTTTGCTGATTTAATTATTAAACTTTTAAATCTATGCAAATAAATATTATTGAAATGGTTTATATATTTTAATTCAAAGCTTGGTACTCAACAAATTTATAACTAATTAAAATATATTTTCTTAAAAATATATTTTTAAAATGGAGTCAAGCCACTCTCTTTTGTTAAAAAGCCTAAAATCAACCTGAGTGGGCTTTTCTACATTATAAAAATTTGTAGATATTAAAATATTCAGAGAAATAAGCCAGCCACAAAAATACAAGCCCCATGTGATTCCACTTATATGAGGTTATCTTAAGTACTCAAATTAATATAAACAAGAAGTAGAATAGTTGTTACCAGGGGGTAGGGGCGTGAGGAAAAGGAGAATTGTTTCTTAATGGATAGAGTTTCCGCTTTGCAAGATGACAAAGTTAGGGAAATCTACTTTACATGTATGTGGGTATACTTAACACTTCTGAACTTTTCACATTCCCATAAATTTACACAATATTTTTATATAACTTATTTGGAATTATTTTATTACTTAAATTGTCTGTATTTATTCAGCATGTATTAAAATGCAGTTCACTTACACTTTTAGTAAGGATGAGGAAAAACACAAATTATCAAGTTAGATATGTACTTTTGTGACTTAAAGAGTACTGCAGTTAAAAATGGGTTTGAACACCTCACTATGACTATTTCACATCTAAGACCATAATGCAGTACTAGCATTGTGAAATGATTTTACTTTGCAAAAGTGAAGTGTAAAAATCATCTACCAACTTAAAATATCTTATATCATCCTCCACTGACTTCAGGGAAAGTTTCAATATTCTTGCCCTTTCTATAATACTGAACCTTCCACAATCTGCTTCAGAATTTCCATCTTTAACTTCTATCATTATCCCACACATTCCTCTCCAGCACATTGTGTTCCACCAACATTTACATTCCAATGCAAGTTCATGTTCCAAAAGCTTCTACCATGTTCTCTTCTCTCTACTGCAGAAATGTCTTTCAATCTATTCTCTCACCTATTTAAATTAGACCAAGTGAACCTAGTTCAGTTATTTCATTGTGAAGCCCTTTCTAATATATTCCTCTGTACTCAAACATTCTCTAAAGCAAAGTTAGTTAAGTTTTCTCCCAGATCCCCTAAAGACTAACATGCTAAGGATGAAAGTAAATGTAAGACAATATTTGGCATGGTTAGGAACTCAGGATCCATAATGCTAATTTTTCTCTTCACTAGTATGGTAGTCTCATTCCCAGAGGTTTGCAAGGTATATTATTTCAACTGCAGACACCAAACTTCTGAAGAATAAATTAACTTTTACTGTGAACATACCTCAATAATACTTAATGGATGAAGTTGAGCTTATGAGGGTCATAACAGGAGGAAACATATTTATACCAAATATTAAATGTGAAGTTACCTATGTCACTAAAATACTGACATCTTCTTTACCTTTATATCCCTTCCAATTTTCTATGAGTCTATGAAATTCTCAACTGCTTCGTGTGAGCATGTTTGAAGTTTTGTTTGGTCTTTGTTTATTTGTCTACTTTCCACAGCAGAACATTTACATATTTATTCATTTGGTTATGGAATTTTCGTAACCTTTCTTCATTATTTTATTTTAGTATACTGGGAATGACTCATATGAGGACTACCTCTTAACATATTTTAAATATATAATACAGTATTGTTATCACTAGGTATAATATTTTAAAACATATGTATGCTTTGACTTATTCATATTGCATAATAAAAATTGGATACCCAATGATTGGCAACTCTCCTTTATTTTCTTACCTTAGCTCTTGGCAATTATCATTCTATTATTTTCCCCTTTGAATTTGACTGTTTTAAAAACCTCATGTAATTGGAATCAGCTTGTATTTGACCTTATTTCACTTAGCATAATGTTCCCTAGGTTTATCCATCTTGTTGCATACTGTAGGATTTTGAAGTCTGGATAATATTGCATTCGATATTATTGTGTTATTGGATATATGTATTTATATCACATTTTAATCCATTTTATCTTTCTATTAATATGTAATTTTCACATCTTAGCTATTGTGAATAGTGCTGCAATAAATATAAAAATGTTACCATCTCTTCAAGGTCCTGATATAAATTATTGTGGATAAAAATCCAGATCAATGATTGTTGGATCACATGGTAGTTCTGTTTTATTCTTGAGGAAACTCTCTATTGTTTTGCATAGTAGCTGTACCTTTTGCATTCCCTCCAACAATCTGCAAGAATTTCAATTTCTTCACACCCTCTCCATCACTTATCTTGTGTTATTTTTTTCACTTTTCAAATTCTTTATATATATGTGTGTGTATATATATTATATATGTACATATTATATGTACATGTATATATTATATATATGTATTTAAAGGTATGGGGTACAATTCAGGATTAGGTAAACAAATGGTCATTGTACAGGCAAAGTTTGGGTCTGACTTTAGGTCCCACTTCGCCTGGTTTGAGATCAGGCACTCTTATTGATGAAATGTACCCCCCTCCCTCGCCTGGAAGTGTACCTTTTTTTTTTTTAAATAATAAACATTATGACAGGTGGGAGATTATATCTCCTTGTTGTTTAGTTTGCATTTTTCCTGATAATTAGTGACAATGAGCATTCTTTATACACCTATTGACTATTTGTATGACTTCTTTGGAGAAATGTCTATTCAAGTCCTTAACCTATTTTTAAATTGTGTTATTAGATTGTTTTTTGTTTTTCGGTTTTTTTTTGCTTTTGAATTGTAGGTGTTCCTTATACATTCTGAAAATAATCCCCTTTTCAGCTATATGGTTTGCAGTTTTTTTAAAATTTTGGTATTTTGTAAGTTACTTCTCACTCTATTTATTGATTATGTCTTTGGCTGTGCAGAGACCTTTTGATACATTTGAAGGAGACAAGTTTAATGTAGTCTCATTTATTTATTTTTGTTTTTGTTGCCTGTGCTTTTGATGTCATAGCTATTAAATTGTTGCCAAGACTAGTGCTTTTTCTTTATGTTTTCTTTTTGCAATTTTATAGTTACAGGTCTTTGATTTAAGCTTTTAACCCATTTTAAGTTGATTTTTGTGGACGGTGTAAAAAAAGGATCCAATTTCATTATTTTTCTTGTAGATATCTGATTTTCCAGATACCATTTATTGAAAAGATTATCCTTTCTCCAAAATAGCATTTGTGTTAAAGGTTACTTAGTTATATATGTGAGGACTTATTTCTGGATCAATATTTTGTTCCATTGGTCTGATTTTATGCCAGTACCAATCTATTTTGATTAATGCAGCTTTGTAATATGTTCAGGGAGTGGAATGTCTTCAGCTTCATTTCTCTTTTTGAAGATTGTTTCAGTTATTCAGAATGTTTTGTAGTTCCATATCAATTTTAGAATTTTTTCTATTTCTGTTAAAAAGACATCACTGAGATTTTGATAGAGGTTGTATTGAATCCAAGATTGCTTAGATAATATGTGCATTTTAACAATATTACATTTTCCAGTCATGAATACAGAATTTCTTTCAATTTGCTTGGTCTTCTCTAATTTATTTCAATAATGTCTTGTTGCTTTCAGTATACAGATCTTTCACTCTCTTAGTAATGCTTATCCTTAAATATTCTACTGTGTTTAATGCTAGTATAAGTGGAATGGTACAATTTATTACTTTTCAGAGTTATTACTAGTATATAACTAATATATAGAAATGTATTTGATTTTTGTATACTTATCTTGTATTCTGTACCTTTACTAAATTTGTTTGCTAGTTCCAAAAATGTGTGTGTGTGTGTGTGTGTGTGTGTGTGTGTGTGTGTGTGTGTGTAATCTTTAGGTTTTCTATATAAAACATTATATCAGCCGAGCTCGGTGGCTCAGCCTGTAATTCTGCACTTTGGGAACCTGAGGTGAGTGGATTGCCTGAGCCCGCGGATTCGAGACCCGCCTGGGCAGCGAGACCTCATCTCTACAATAAATCAAAAAAATCAGCGGGGCGTGGTAGCGCGGGCCTGTAATTCCGGCTACTCGGAAGGCTGAGGCAGAAGGATCGCCGGAGCCCAGCAGGTTGAGGCTGCAGTGGCCGGGAGTGGCCACTGCACTCCAGTCTGGGCGACAGAGTGAGACTCCAACTCAAAAGAAAAAAAACATTATGTCATTTGCTAGGTTGCAACAACATCTCTTTCTCATAGATAGATAGATGATAAATCGATGATTATTATTTTCTTTTTTGTGGTTGTTAGATTGTCATATTTATATGACACAACCACAAAAAAAGAAACAAATATCATAGCCAGTGTTCTCATGGATTATTTGAGCCAAATCTTTCATTGTTTAGATGGAAAAACCAAAGTTTTGCAGAGAGAGTTGATGTGTCCACATGGCCAACTGATAAAAGGAAGTAGAACTCACACTTCAAATTATTCACTCGTCTGTTCATTAACCAGTCTTTCTCTGTGCCTAAAAAATGCTGAGTACTCAGGGACCAAGCAACACAGTTTTATAACCTGAAGAAGATTTTTATTTAGTGGAGAAAATAAAACAACTATAGTGCTATGTGATGACTTCCATTACTGAGGTAGGCATGTTTGACTTGAGGAACACAGAAAACAGAAAATTGATCTAGAAGAATTTCCACTGGAGGTAACAAACAACTGAAAATCTTATAAAGAAAGAAAGAAAAATCATAGCCAACCATGAGGTAGAGAAAAGGAGAGAACATTCTAGACAGAAAGACCAAATATGCAAAGACCAGTTTGAATGGTATACCACTTTCCTGTGAGAGAGGAGAGGCCAGTCAGGAAGGCAAAGGCTGACTAGGGAGAACAGTGACAAAAATTCACCAATGACTTTTAATCTGGAAAGAGATAAGATCAGATCTAAGTTTAGACCAATCTCTTGAGCAGTTACAATGCTTTTAGTGATAAAGATCAAAAAAATTTTTGTATTTCCTGATGATTTTTGTACATCTTTATAAAGGTTTCCTCTTTGCCATGACTACTAGGCAGCTCAAAGGTGAATTTATATCAACCACAAGAAATTTATTTTATTGTTTTATTATTTATTCCCTTAACTTCACCAATGAATATTAAAATATAAACAATAGATACATGTGGCAAATATCAAGTGACACAAAAAGGTATAAAATGTACTCAATAAATATTTATTAAGCATCAAAAAAATGAATAACAGCAGCAATTTTGCAGCAGAAGAAATAACTTGAATTATTTCAGTTCTGTTATTCTTTTATGGGTAAGCTGGAGATTTTTTATTTAAAATTTAAAACAGGAAAAGAATATGTGAATTGCAATAAAGTCATTCCTTTAAAAATTGTTATTAAAAAATAATACTTCATTGCTTTTGTGTACAAGTACATGCACAGTGGCATAATTACATATACAAAGTTCAATAAAAGAACATTTTCACCCCCCAAAATAAAAGTAAATTAATTAAATTAAATTAAATATTACATCATTTGGAAACAGGAATAGTTTTGTTTCTTTCCTTCTGAATTTGATTATTATTTTTTCCTGCTTATAGCTTTGACTTTAAATTTCATACCATATTAAGTAGAAGTGTTGAGAGTTGACATAGTTCCTGATCACATTGGAAAAATTTTCACTGTTGAAAATGTGTTAGCACTGGGATTTTTGTATTTGGTTTTATTACGTTGTGGTAATATTCTTTCTATTTCTAGTTGCTGAGACATCATAGAAGTATGCTGACATTTTTCAAGTACTTTTTTTGCATCTATGGAGAAGATCATACAGTTTTTATTTTTTAGTCTGTTGGTATGGTGAATTACATTGATTAATTTTCACATGTTATGCCAACAGTGTTCCCTAATAAACTATTATTGCTTATAAGTAACAAATCTATATCAATCACCCACACACTGATTCAGATTCACTTCACTAATATTTTTAAAGAATTATTTTCAGCTAGTTTAGTCAAAAATTTGTGTATTTTCTTTCCTTGTAAGAATTCAGTTATGTTTTTGTACAAGAGTTATTCCTTAAAATGATTTGAAAAATGTTTTGTTCCCCAAGTTTTTGGATGGTTTTTGCAGAACTATTATGATATGTTCCTTTAATTTTGGGTTAGTTTCACCATTGAAACCATTTAAGCATGGTTTTTCTTTGTGAAAAAAATTGAACTATACATTCAATGTATTAACAGATTGAAAATGCCTTATTTTATTTCTCCCTGAGTGAAATTTGATAGGTTGCAATTTACAAATCTTTCTTTCTCCAAGTTGTCAAATGTTTAGGTGAAAAGCGGATGATATGTTTTCAGTTTTCTTTTGCAGTAGAATCTATATTGATATACCCTTGTTCATGTCAGTTATTTTCATTTGTATCTCTTCTATTATTACTGGTTACTCTGTACTGATATTTTTAAACCACGTTTTGGTTTCATCTATTTCCTCCATTGTTTTTGTGCTTTCTAATCAATTCAGCTGCATAAAACAACATGTGTTTGTTGCATCATTGTTTTTGTGTTTGAGGATTATTGATAAGAATCCAGCTGAATCTTGGATATTAATTATACCTTCAAAATTGTTCACTGTTCCCAAGTAAGATAATATGATGACAGGAGTTAAATTCCATCACCTTTGCTATATTCCATGGTTGGAAGCAGGTTACATTTTCAGTTCACATTCAGAGAGAAATGAATTTTACAATGGCATGTGTGATCATGGGCTATTCTAATAATCTATCTACCATTCTTCCTGAGCACTTTAGATTTAAGTTTCTTTTTATTAACTTCTTGAAGTTTAAGTTTACATCATTGATTTAGAATTTCTCTATTTTTTTGAGTTGGAGTCTCACTCCATCGCCCAGACTGGAGTGCAGTGGCCGCTCCTGGTCACCGCAACCTCCACTTGCTGGGCTCCTGCGATCCCCGCCTCAGCCTTCCAAGTAGCCGGAATTACAGGCACGCGCTACCATGCCTGGCTGATTTTTTGATTTATTGCAGAGATGAGATCTCGCCAAGTTGCCCAGGTGGGTCTCGAACCCGCCGGCTCAGACAATCCACTCATCTCAGTCTCCCAAAGCAAGGGATTACAGGCTTAGCCACTGAGCCCGACTAGAATTTTTCTTCTAAAAGAGGCATTTAAAGTTGTAGGCATCTAAGTAGTGCTTGAGCTGTATTTTACATATTTAAATACACTGTGATTTTATTTTGATTCAGAATAAACTATTTCTTCATTTTGCTAGTAAATTTTTTCTTGAATCATGAGACCAGATATGTCTTTTTAAATTTTCTAATATTTGGGGAACTTCACAATGTTGTTCTGTTATTAATTTATAGTGCTGTGTTGTGGTGATCAGATAACACTATAACATTCTGATCATTCTGCTATTTATTTATTTAGTTTGGATTTTTTTTTTATTTTAAAGATGTAGGGTACAATTCAGAGTTAGGTATACAAATGCTCATTATCCAGGTACCCTTGTTGATGAGATGTGCCCCCCCTTCCCCAGTCAGACTCCCACTATTGCCAATCCTGCTTCCCCACCCCCTCCTGGCAGATTCCCACTACTGCCAATCCTTTTCTTATCGTATTAGGATAATTGTTCAAGGTTCGCTTATGAGTGAGAACATGTGATACTCAGTTCTTTGCTTCTGTGAAAGATCACTCAGTATTATAGAATCTAAGTCCATCCAGGTTCCTGCCAAGTTCATGATTTTGTTCTTCTTTATGGCTGCGTAATATCCCATCGTGTATATGTACCACATTTTTTTTTAATCCAGGTCTCTTTTGATGGGCATCACATTGGTTCCATGTTCTTGCTACTGTAAACAATGCTGCAATAAGCATATGTGTGCAGGTATCTTTTTTTGTAGAGTGATTCGAGTTCTTCCGGGTACATTCCCAGTTAAATGTATTGAAATTTGTTTGCTGCCCCAGAATGTCATTAATCATGGTGAATGCTCCATGTGCACTTGAAAATGATTGTATTCTGCTGTGTCTGTGTAGGGTGTTCCAAAAAGCTTAATGAGCTCCAGTTGTTCAAGAGTCTCAAACAAATCATTTATATTATTGTTCATTTGTGTCTGTCAGATATCCTACCTTACCCCTTGTCTTTCTGATGATCCCCTGGTAGAGACCAATGGAAAGCAGTGCTGAGTATGTTCAGTCCCTCCTCTCATCAGAGGCTCCCAAGAATAATAAACTTTTATGCTCTCTTGCATAAAATTTCATTTAATGCTTTCTAACTTAGTTTTACGGTTTCCAACGCTCTCACCAATGCTCTGCCAAAGGTGAAACAATTCTACATGACCTGTCTCTCTTTGGCATGGAGTATTGCCTGTAGAGATCAGTTCATCTTGTGAATTTAGCTCTCTGATGAATCCGAAAAAATAATTTTTACCACTTTTAGGATGGCAGTGAGCTTCTCTTGTTATTTTCTACATCCCAAGTATAAGCAGAACTATAAAACCTTGGGATTTGGAAACTGTCAGAAATATTTTAGTACCCCATTCCCAACTCAGAGATGACTTGGCCAGATTGGCATCCCCACAGGTTGATTCTTTTCCCCAAATAGTCACCACTCTAAAGCTTTTACTACATACATTCTGATGGATTTAAAATCCTTAAAACACCAAAAGAGGAAGAGGAGAGGTTAAGAACAACAAAAAGACATGAGTTCTTGCTGAAAATAGTTGGGAATGATAAGTGATGAAATGTTGGAAATCTGTGATAAGGGACAAACCAGAGGTTTATTCTACAAAATGCAATTCTTCCTTTCTCTTAAAAGTAGTGCATAAGTCATTTGTGAGAAAAAGGAAAACCAAGAAAACCTTACCTAAGGTCTCATACTGTGTCCTGAGGTGCCACCTCTGCATCTTGTATTTTGTGGTTGATGTTTATGTTTTTCATTAGAATAAGAAACAGCGGTCCACACACAGATTACCAGAGAGACATTTCTTCAGTGCTAAGTCAACAAAGTGAGGAGAAGGAATGATCTTTGATGATCACTCCTGTATGTGCACGTGTGAGCACACATTGTGTATGAAACAGTGCCTTTATGTAAAACTCAGTACTCTACCTGTATGCAAAGCAAGCAAATACCAGGTAGCTTTTAAAATGAGATACATTCCAGATTATGTATTCACTTAAAAAAGCTTATTTCTTCTATGGCTCTTCAGAGTGCAGTAAAAATTACCATAAGCAATGTATTTTCTAAAATAGGCATGCATTTTAAATGAAAAATAATAATATATTATAATATAATATATAATGAAATCTTATGAGCATATTAGAAAATAAAAAGAGTACACTGGCACGGGGACTGAAAGGAACACAGAGAGCGAACTTCTGGTTTTTCAGATCTCTAAGGACATACTCAAAGATTTCAGAAAAGACTTTCTTGCTCTGTAAGCCAATCCAATCCTGATTAGACTTTCTATGTGCAATTTGTTTAAAAAATCTAATCATCCTCTCCTGCTCCAGATATAACCTCTCCACCCCATGTGGTTCATATTATGTAAATGGAGTCAGAAATGTAATAGCTCAAATTTGATTAGAGCGCCTTGTTGCCTGTGGTATCATTAAAAGTGCGAGTTGACACATGAGCTTCTAGTTTATGGTACTGCATGTCATAAGCACATTAGTTAAGGGAGTAACAGCCCCTGTTTGCTTTCAGACTGCAACTGGCAAAAGACGTATTTGTAGAATAGGCTAACGGCTGTAACAAATAACTTTCAAGTCTCAGTAGCTTACACAAGGACGTTTCTCATGTGCATCTCAGTGGATTGTGGGTCAGCAGAAGGGAGAGTAGTCCTCCACTCCCTAGACGATGCTCTTCCCTGAGGCTTCCCAGTCTTTCACTGGGTTTTTGGCCTCTGGTGACAAAGAAACTGGGAAAGATTGCACAGAAGTGTTAGAGAAGAGCTGAAGTTTAGGCTTGCAAGTAGCAACCACCTCTTCTGACTTCCCATTGCACAGATCTCAGTCCCAAGGCAGGGCATTACAAGAGGATCATGAATGTAGACAGTGGTGTGCCATCCCCAAAATACATGGACATTTTTTGACAAATTAGGATTTGTAGCAGGCAACACACAGCAAAGAAGAAGATAGCTAGCATGTAACTGATTTGTTCCCAAAGGTATGTGGTTAAAAAAGAGAAAAAATTTCTTTGAAAAAAATAGCGTTTTAATCATCAAAACAGCTTGGTATTGGTATAGGAACAGGCATATAGACCAATGGAATAGAATTGAGATTTCAGAGGCAAGATCTCATTTTCTCAACCAACTCATCTTGGACAAAGCCTCCACCACCTACCACTGGGGAGAGGAGAACCTATTCAGTAAATGGTGCTGAGAAAATTGGCTGACCACATACAGAAGATTGAAACAGGACCCCTATCTATCCCCATACACAAAAATTAACTCTAAATGGATCAGAGACCTAAACGTAAAACCTCAAACCATAAGAACCTTAGAAAATGAAGGACATACCCTCGTGGAAACTGGAACTGGCATCCATTTCCTGAACAAAACTCGAAACCCACAGGCCATAAGGGATAAGATAGACAAGTGGGACATCATTAAACTGACAAGCTTCTGCAAAGCCAAAGAAACCATCAAGAGAGCAGGAAGACATCCTAAAGACTGGGAAAAAGTATTTGCCAACTCCAGGTCTGAAAAAGGCTTAACATCTTGGATCTACAAGGAACTCAAACGTGCTGAAAAGAAAAAAAAACAAACAGCCCCATTATAAAATGGGCAAAAGATATGAACAGACACTTCACAAAGGAAGACATCCGAGCAGCCAACAGACACATGAAGAAATGCTCAACCTCATTAATCATCAGGAAGATGCAAATCAAAACCACACTGAGATACCACCTAACTCCAGTCAGAATGGCAATTATCAACAACTCAAAAAATAACAGCTGCTGGAGAGGGTGTGGCGAAAAGGGAACACTTCTACACTGTTGGTGGGAGTGTAAACTAGTGCAATCTCTGTGAAAAGCAGTGTGGCAATTCCTAAAATCTCTAAACATCAACCTCCCATATGACCCTGCAATCCCCTTACTGGGAATATACCCTGAAGAACTCAAATCACTCTATAAAAAAGATACCTGCACACAAATGTTTATTGCGGCATTGTTCACAATAGCAAGAACCTGGAACCAACCACGCTGTCTATCAAAAGAGGACTGGATTAAAAAAATGTGGTACATATACACGATGGAATACTATGCAGCCATAAAAAAGAACAAGATCATGAATTTTGCAGCAACCTGGATGGAGCTAGAGTCTATAATATTAAGTGACATCTCACAGAAACAAAGATCTGAGTATCACATATTCTCACTCATATAGTGGACCTTGATCATCCAATGCACTACTATAAGAAAATGACTGACAATATTGGGAAACTATGGGGGGAATGGCACTAATGGTAGTAAACATCTGTCTGGAGACGGGGAGAAACCTGTTATCAATAAGGGGGCCTGAATGAAACATATTTGTATACCTAACCCTTAACTGTACCCCCACAATATCAAAATAAAAAATATTGATTAAAAAAATAGCATTTTAAGCTGTAAATAAAAACAATCTTATTCCATAAATAATTTAATTACAATCCTACAAAAATTACTGGAGAATGACAAAGGTGGAAAGAAATGAGAGAGAATGGGAAAACACTTCCTATTTCCTTATCATCCTTGGTCCCAGATGTAAACTGTGAATAATTTTGAAGAGGTGTCAGGAGTCACCAGGACTACTGCAGAGATTTGGGGTATTCAAATACTAAAGCCACAGGGACATACATTAATGCCTCAATGCCTTAAACTGTTACTTTTGTGATAACAGTGAAGCACATACTGACAAATAATATATGGGCTTCTTTTTTTCCAGCTTTTACTTTGTGTGTAACTCATTTCTGAGGTTAAAATATTAGTTTAACTTTCTGAACACGATGAAACAATAAAAAAGGACTAAACAGATCATTTTCTTGTCACTCAGGTACTTCTTAAAAGTAGTGTAATGCTTCAGAGCACAGTCCATTTTATCAGGGCAAAGAAAGACCCAGATTCTAGTTTACAAAGAGCACAAAGGCACTGGGTCTGAAAATCATAGAGAAAGTACATTTTGTAACGTAGCCAACCTTTTGTAAGGGCCAAGTTATGACAGCCGATGGTATTTTAACACTGAATTGTAGGCCTTTGGGGGACTTGGTGTAGAATTAGCTTCAAGGAAGACAAAAGAAACTGTACGATATGTCTACACTTAATATTAAACTCTACTATTTTCCGTATATTGCTTAAGTGATTGTTAATACACCTTAAAAATCATTGCCAGAAATATCACATATTTCAAATATTACATGTTTTAACAAAAGATAAACCTACACATTTCACTGCCTAATAAAAGTAAGAACAGGCAGATAGTCAAAGTGAGAAAAAGAAAAAAATATTACTAATAATCCTACTTCACAAAGACAATTGTCTCCATTTAAAAATATATCTTTCCAAAAGCACTTTCTATATTTTAATACAAACACAATATGTATTATTGATGATCTGTTGAGCAACGACACTCATGGTATTAGTTGTCTACATTTATGGCAATTGTTTTTAAACAGTATTAAGAGCAATTGGATTTATTGTATGCATTTCATTATGTAACTTAGAGTTATTTATTTACCTTTTTAAAAATAATATATTTTATTTTATGTAACTGAAGTGCATGTACAATATTGTCATTTTAACACGCAGTAAGCCAGGAGTTCATAATAAGTCTTCAAAACCTGGTGTATATCTTACAATTCTAGCATGCCTCAATTTAGACAAGTCACATTTCAAGTGTTCAGTAGCCAGGCGTGGCTATTGTTACCAGGTTATACAGTAAAGCTGTAGTAATAAACTACCTTTTCAGCTTTGTACATTGCAAATATTTTCCACCATTTTGAAATCTGGATATTGACTTTTTTGACAGTGTGTTTTATGACACAGACTTACTTAATTTTAGTATTTAATTTTTTCTTTTGTTTTAAGTAGTTATAATTTGTATACTGGGGGAAGTACATTTTCACTCAAAATCTCTGTTTTACTTGTTTATTTTCTATAGACCAGACCTTTAGAAAGGAAGGAACTAAGATTTCTGTTACAAACTCACCATTTCAAATGTGAAACAACGAGTCAGAGAGATTCTTGACTATAGCATCTGTTTCATTCCAAAAGGGCATTTTCCTCCCATTTCCCTAAGCGACCAAGAACACAAATTCCTCAAAACCTTCACAAGGTTCCACTACAGTAAAATGTCTATTTGGCCTCTTTTTAAATTCTATATTTAGTCATTTTGCCAGCAATCACATTGGAAGTGTCATTTGCAAATGGAGCCTCATAAATATTCCAGTTTGCATGTTTTTGTGTATAGAGCATTCACATTTGATAGTGTAATTTCATTTTAGTTAAGGAAAATTTTATGCATTTGGAAATGTTTTAGTTCCCACCATGATTAAACCCAGTGCTGCAACTAAAAAGCTCTTATGCCAATTTATCATGTGTTGGCTTAAAGAAAAGTTGATTACTTCATCCCATGACATGGTTTCTTCGCAAGTTGCAGAACCTATTTTTCACTAAAAGACACTTTCTCTTCTCAAACTCTACTATCTATTACTGCCCAGAGCTTTTTTTCATTCTAGACTTTTTTTTTTTCCCTTGAGATTGATACAAAAATGAACTTGTATGAAGAAAGAGAGATAGCTTCTTTATTTCTTCTTCTGAACTTTGGAATTAATTTCATAGAATTTTTAGTCTTTCTATTTGCTGTTCATATATTTTACTAAAATATATTAGGAACTGCAAAAAGAAATGTGACAATCTGCTCACCTACTTACAAAAACAAACAATGAAAATAAATTTCACTTCCTGAAGGCCTGTCATGTACTGTGATTTATTATTGGTGTTGGAAATTAATTGTGTAACTTAATGCTTATAGCTTCTTTCCTAGAAGATTGTTCATATTAATTTATAGAAGGAAAGACAAGGATCTTAAATTTTATGTAAATTATCTAGGGTTCAAGCTCTAATCCATGGAATAGCAAATTTCATCTCCAGGTTTCACCTACCACAAATCTGCAATTTATAACCACTTTTCAATCTTGTCTCCATAATATCTCACAGTAAAGCTAATTGGTAGAAAAAAATATGCAAATTACAAGGAGAGCTTTGTGTTATTTAACATATCAATTATGCTACCTTTCTCATACTACCACAGAAAATCAAGTTACCTGTATCTCAGACTAAAAAATTGGGATACAGAAATATAATCTGCTCACGACCTCACTAATACGTCTTTCTCTACTTCTTTTCTATGTTTTTATATAAAATGATAACAATTTCTTTAAAAATAATCTTTAAAGGGTTTATAAACAGCCTACGTTTTAATTTTATTTTTAGAATTTGTGTCGGGTTTACAGAAAGTTGCATATTTGTTTATAGCTCATTTTGTCATTAGCCTGAGGGTATATAGTCAACACACTGTTTTCTGAACATAGCTGCTTAAGCTTTTCCTCTCAATGTTTTTATGTTAGTCCTTTTAAATACAGTAGAATTTATTGGTGTGTATAGTCCACCCTTTTTCCTCATCTCCATTGTTGATTTTATTTGCGTGTTTGTTATTATTGCCATTTTATAAAGATTGGGAATTTATAAAAATGCATAAATTTCCAAAATGACCAAAGCATATTGTCAAATAAGTGTCTATCCCTAATGCCTTTCCACCAACCAATTCCCATAAACTCTCCGTGGAGAACTAATATTGTTGGTTTCTGATTTATTTGTCCTGTGTTTCCTTTGGCACAAATGGGTGTATGCATACGTATTTCTTATCTCAATTTTTTCTTACACAAAATATAGCACACTTAGTTCGTTTGTGCTTGTATTTAAAAAAAAAATCATGAATTGGGTGACTTATATACAACAGAAACATTTGTCTTGCAGTTCCTCAGATGGTGGAAGGGATAAACAGCTTGGGCCTCTTTTATAAAGCCACTAATTTCATTCATGAGTGGGGTCATCCATATGATCTAGTGACTTCTTAAAGACCCCATTTCTTAATACTATGGCACTGGAGATTTTGCATCAACACAAAACATTTTTGGAGGACAAAAACATTAAGACACCCACTATAAATATTTCTTTCAACTTTGTGTATTCTTAAAATCTGACCTCTTTCACCTAGTACAGAGGATGACACACTACAATCTATGTGCTAAGGAAAGCTTATGGTCTATAAAATTAAGAAAAATATGTACATTTTTAAAGGTTGTATTAAAGAAGAGAAAAACATGGAGAGATTGTATAAGGCTGCCAAGCTTAAAGCATTTACTATCCGTTCCTTTACAGGAAAAATCTTTCTCCCCTGACTGACTATAATGTTTTTGAGATTCATTCATGTTATAGTATATATCAATAATTCATTCATTTTTTGCTGAATATTATTCCATTGTCTGGATATATCATTTTTGGTTTACATTTCCACTCATGTATCAGTTAATGGGCATTTGTGTTATTTCCACTATCTAGTCTTGTGAATGATGGTCCTGTGAATATTCACACATACGATTTTTGTTTTTGTTATTGTTTTTCTTTTCTTTTCTTTTCTTTTTTTGAGTTGGAGTCTCACTCTGTCGCCCAGACTG
>NW_007253174.1:201527-202330 GCF_000164805.1 Carlito syrichta
GGAAGGTCAATTTTAGAGCTTTAGGAATCGCCACACTGCTTTCACAGAGGTGCACTAGTTACACTCCACCAGCAGTGTAGAAGTGTCCCTTTCACCACACCCTCTCCAGCAGCTGTTATTTATTGAGTTGATAATTGCCATTCTGACTGGAGTTAGGTGGTATCTCAGTGTGGTTTTGATTTGGGAGACTCTTTTGGAAAGCTCATGTGTGTAAGGAGATGTATGTATGTATGTAAGGAGATGTCATAGAACAGTACTTCTCAAACCTTAATGTATGTACAAATCCTTGGGGGAGCTTATTAAAATTCAGATTAGGATTCAGGAGTCCTAGAGTTAGACTCAGAACTCTTCATTTTTAAACATTTTCCCTTCTTTGTTGCCCAAGATAACAGAATGCTGCTGATGCCCTTGACCTTAAGTAGGAAGGTTATTGATCCAGAGGTTCTGGAGGGTGAATTTTGAGGAACATATTGGAAGCACAGACATATTAGCTGAAGAATAAGACAAGCTTTGAGTTACAAATACCAGTTAAAGTGTTGTGGGTGCATTGCCTGGTTAGTGAAATGAGAAGGAAGAAAATCAATTGCTGAAACTGCAACACATGTAAATATAAGCTGTGGAATACAACGATGAAAGAGACTTTGACTCTGTAAAGGAAATTGAGAATAACAAGAAGTATATGAATTGCAACTGTATAAAATGTAGTGATGTCAAAGCTTTAAAGTAATGAAACAGGAAGAGTCAATTTCCCATTATCTTATGTAGTCACTTGCTTCTTTGGAAGAGGATAAGGATTGCTTATG
>NW_007253174.1:202350-216186 GCF_000164805.1 Carlito syrichta
CACTCACCTCAGCCTCCCAAGGCGCAGGATTACAGGCTGAGCCACCGAGCCCGGCTACATACGACTTTGTGTGAGATATATTTTTGTTTTCTTTGGATAATACCTAGCAGTAGAATTTTTTCATCGTATGGTAAATATGAATTCAACTTTTAAAGAAAATTTCCAATGGATTTCCAAAGTGGCTGCACCATTTTTTATCCCTACAAGCAATATAAGAGGGGTCCCATTTAATAATATTCTTCCCAACATTTGTTATTTTCTTTCTATTTTTATTATAGCCACCCTAGAGGGCGAAAAATGGTATTTCATCGTGATTTTAATTTGTATTTTTCTAGTGACTAATGGCTTTTAAGGTACTATTTAAGTTTAAGTTGCTTGCATTCTGATTATTGAGCAAGAAGAGTTCTTTATATATTTTAAAATACATGATTTAAAAAAAAAAATAGTCCGGGTTCGGTGGTTTAGTCTATAATCCCAGTGCTTTGGGAGGCCAAGGGGAGTGGATTGCCTGAGCCCATGTGTTCGAGACCCACCAGGGCAACTTGACAAGACTTCATCTCTACAATAAATAAAAAATTTGTGGGCGAGGTAGTGCGCACCTGTAGTTCCAGCTACTTGGAAGGCTGAGGCAGAAGGATCACCGGAGTCCAGGTGGCTGGGAGCATGCCACTGCATTCCAGTCTGGGTGACAGAGTGAGACTCCGACTCAAAAAAAAAAAAAAAAATATATATATATATATATATATATATATATTTATATATATTTTTGTGCCTCATCTTTTTTGCTTTACAGCAGGTGCATTTGTAAATGCAACTGTGTTATGTGTTAATTTGCTTTTATGAGGATTTTCACCTATACTTATGAATATTGCTTTGTAGTTTGATTCTTGTGTAATGTCTTTGTCTGGTTTTGGTAAAATTGATCTTATGAATTGAGTTTGAAAGTACTTATTTCTTTTCATTTTTCTTGAAGAGACACTATAAAATTGGTACTAACACTTTCTAATAAATTTGGTAGAATTCACCACTTACGACATCTTGTTGAGCGATGGTTTGTAACTGCACATTTAATTTCATTAATGCAAAGCTATTAACATACGCTATTTTTTCTTAATTAAAATATTTTAGATTCTATTTTTAAAGAAATTTGTTTCATTCAACTTGTCATAAAGTTGTTTCTTGCTCTGTTATCCTTTTAATATTTGTAGTGTATGTAGTATCTGTAATATCTATAGAAATATCACTTATATCATTTCTAGAAAGGTAAATTGTGACTTATTTTTTCCTGAAAGAGGAAAATTCTGGTTTACAAATATTATTGATTTTCTCAAAGAGAAAGCTTTTGGTTTTAATTTTATCAATTGTTGTTTCTATTCCATTGGTTTCACATTTATCTTTATTTCTTTCTTTTTGTTTATTTGAACTTAATTTACTCTTTTTATTCTAGAAGTTTATGACAAATGTTTTGAAACTTTTAAAATTTTTCTAGTATAGTTGTTAAATGCTACAACTTTCTTTCCAAGTTCAGTTTTATCAGCATCCCACAAAGTTTAGTAGGTTGTGATTCCAATTTATCTTAGTTCAAAATACTTTCTAACTTTTTTTGTTTTCTTACTAAATCTATATGTTATTTAGAAGTGTGTTAATCTGTTACCAAATAGTTGGGGATATTCCTTGGTTTTTCTTTTTTGTTGCTGATTTATAACTAATTAACTTATCATTAGTGAACATACTTTATATTTTGAAATACTTTCAAATTGATTGAGACTTATTTTATAGTACTAAATGTGTCTACAAGCATTTGTGTGTACTTCAAAAAATGTGTATTCTCCAATTATAGGTTGCAGTTTTTAAAATGTTAATTCGATCAAATTGCTTGATAATGATATTCAAATATTCCATAATTATACTTACTTTCTGTCAACTTGGTCTATTAATTACTGACAGAAGGATATTGAAATCTTCAACTAAATTGTGAAATTGCACATTTCTTCATTTAGTTGAACTGTTTTAGCTTTTCCAATTTTTGAAGCTTTTCTATTAGGTGAGTAGACTTTTAAGATTGGCAGGTTGCTTTTCGGAATTGACACTTTAATGATTATTAAATGACTTTCTTTTACACTAACAATATTCTTTGCTCTGAAATCTTTGTTAATTGATGCCACTATAGCTACTGCAGGGTTTTTGAACTATTGTTAGCATCCTATATTGTTTATAATATTTTTCTTTTATCTTGTGTGTTTCTTAATATTTTGAGAGGGGTGAGGAAGCTGCAGGAAAAAAAAAAGTCTGGAGTTCACAGATATTGTTTCACAAGGTTGAAGGAAAGCAGCTATCACCATAACATAAAAGTGTAAGGTGAAGTAGCAAGTGCTGATAGAAGCTGCAGTAGGTGATTCAGAATATTTAGCTAAGATCACTGATGAAGGTGACTATACTAAACAACAGACTTTTCAATGTGGAAAAAACAGGTTTTCATTGGAAGAAGATGCCATGTAAGACTTTCATAGCTACAAAAGATAAGTTGACGGCTGGTTTCAAAACTTTGAAGAACAGGTAACTTCCTTGCTAGCAGCTAATGCAGCTGGTGATTTAAAGTTGAAGTTAATGCTCATTTATCACTCCAAAGACTCCAGAGCTCCTTTTTTTAATTTTTTTTTTTTTATTTTAAAGATGTGGGGTACAATTCAGAGTTAGGTATACAAACGTTGATTATGCAGGTAACCTTGTTGATGAGGTGTGCCCCTCCCTCCCCTAACAGTTCCCTCAACTGCCAATCCCAACCCCCCTCTTCTGACAGTTTCCCACTACCACCTTGATAATTGTTCAAGCTCCACTTATGAGCGAGAGCATATGGTACTCTGCTCTTTGTTTCTGTGATAGATCACTAAGTATGATAGACTTTAAATCCATCCAGGTTGCTGTGAAGTCCATATGTTTGTCCTTCTTTATGACTGTATACTATTCCATTGTGTATATATACCACATTTTTTAATCCAATCCAGCTTCGGTGGGCAGCATGATTGGTTCTGTGTTTTTTCTATTGTGAATAGAGCTGCAACAAACATATGTGTACAGGTATCTTTTTTGTAGACTGATTTGAGTCCTTCTGAGTATATTCCCAATAGGGAAATTGCTGGGTCACATGGAGGGTAAATGTCTAGTTCTTTCAGAAATTGCCACACTGTCTTCCAAAGAGGTTGCATTAGTTTGCATTCCCACCAGCAGTGTAGAAGTGGTCCTTTTTCTCTGCATCCCTCACAGAGCTCTTAAGAATAATGCTAAATCTATTTTACTTGTGCTCTGTAAATGAAGCAACAAAGCCTAGATGACAACATATTTGTTTATAGCATGATTTGCTGAATAGTTTATTCTTGCGAACTACTCTCGGAAAAAGATACCTTTCAAAATATTACTTCTCATTGACAATGCACTTGGTGATACAAGTGCTATGAAGGAAGACAAACAAGGAGATTAATTTTTTCATGACTGCTATCATGACATCTATGCTGCAGTTCATGGATCAAGAATTTCCATGTTCAAGTGTCATTAATTTTTTTAAATGTATTTTGCAAAGCTACAGTTACCATAGATAGTGATTTATCTGATGGATCTGCGTTAAGTAAAATGAAAACCTTATGAAATGGACTCACTATTTTAGATGTCATTAAGAACATTCGTGATTATGAGACAGGGACAAAACATTAAAATTAACAGGAGATTGAAAGAAGTTTATTCTAACTTTCATGGAGAGAACTGTAGATGTGATAGAAATAGAAAAAAAACTAAAATTAGAAATGCAACCTGAAGATGTGACTGAATTGCTGCAATTTTATGATAAAACTTTTAAGAATAAGGAGTTGCTTCTTTAGGATGAGCAAATAAAGTGGCTTCTTAAGAAGAAGACTACTCCTTGTGAAGATGCTGTGAATATTGTTGAAAGGAAAACAAAGATTTGAATATTACATGAACTTAGTTAATAAGGCAGATAAAGCAGCAGAAGAGTTTGAGAAGATTGATTAAGATTTTGAGATGTTTTACTGTGAGTACAATGCTATCAAACAGCATCACATGCTATAGATAAATCTTTTGTGAAAGAGTCAGTAGATGTGTAAGACCAGGCGCAGTGGCTCTAGCTACCGGTAATCTCAGTTACTCAGGAGGTTGAGGCAGGAGGAATGCTTGAGACCAGAAATTTAAAAACAGCTTAGATGACAGAACAAGAACCCATTAAAAAGTAAACAAAAAAGCAAGCAAACAAAAACCAGAAAAGAGAGAAAGAAAGAGGAAGGAAGGAAAGAAGGAAGGAAGGGAGGAAGGGAGGGAGAGAGGGAGGGAGAGAGGGAGGGAAAGAAAGAAAGGAAAGATGTGACCCTTTATTTTTAAAAATTGCCCAACCACCTCAAACTTCATCAACCAACACCCTGATCACACTCAGCAACCAATAACGAGATCAAGGCCCTCTACTAGCTTCAAGATTATGACTCTTTAAAAGCTCAGTGATAGTTAATATTTTATCCAAGAAACATTTTAAATTAATGTATGTACATTATATTTATAGATAATAGTGTTATTGCACACCTAACGGGCTACAGTGTAGTCTATGCATAACTTTTATATGTACTCAGAAACCAAAAATGTGTGTGACTCACTTTATTGTGATACTCACTTTCTTATGGTGCTCTGTTATCAAACCTGCATTATCTCCAAGATATGCTTGTATAGTTTTAGCATTCAGCTGTATGAAAAAAAAAATCTTTTTTTGGTTTATATATTTAAGCAATATTTTCCCTGGCATAGAACTCTAGGTTTAGAGGGCTTTGGATTTGTGTGTGTGTGTGTGTGAGAGAGTGGAGATATGCCATCAATAATAGTATAGCATAAGTACAGATGCTCCTCACATTTTAATGGGGTTATCATATGATGATAACTTCATTAAGACATCATTAATGTCTTCTCATGCACATTGTTTCCACTGACAAACTTTTATCAATATCTTTTTGTCCTTCCAAGTAACATGTCTTTCTACTCTGCTGTTAAAATTCTATTTTTATTACTAGTTTGGAACCATTTAATTATGATACATTTTGTTGTATTTTTTATGTTATTGGTTTTGCTGTTTGGAGAGCTTCTTTGATCTGTTTATGGGCTTATAGTTTTCAACAAATTTAGACAAATTTCAGCATTCTTTTCTTCTAATATTTTTCCTGCCTCTACATTTCTTCTGGGACTCAACTTGTTCATCAACTTAAAACTGTTTCACTTCTTATTCTCCAAACTTTTGTTTTTGTTGTTCATTTTCTTTCCTCTCTGTACTTCATTTTGAATAGTTTATATACCTGTGTCTTCAGATTCACCGATCTTTTAGTCTGCAAGATCTCATATATCATAGATCCTGTCCCATGTATTTTTCATTTCACTCATGATAGTTTTCATCTCTAGAAATTCAACTTTTAAAATATATCTCTGAGTTAGTTTTGATTGATTTGACTTCTCTTTGTGGATCCTGTTTTCTGGCAGTGTTGCGTGCCTGTTACTGATTTTTGTTTTCTTTTTTAACTATTGCAAACCAAGCCTTGTGAATTTTACCTTTTAGGGTGCTACTTTTCATTCAGATAAAGATTTTTCAGCTTTTTCTGGGGACACAGTTACTTGGAAATATTTGACCTTTTCATATCTTGCTTTGAAGATTCCTTTGATGGAATTGGTACAGTGATCATTCTAGAGTTAATTATTCCTCACTTCAGAGGCAAGACTCTTGTGCACTTTATCTAATGCCCATGAATCACATAAGTTACCAGTGTGGCTGGTGGCAAGATCCACTGTCTTGCGTGCTCTACTTATGCTGCTTAATTTCTAGTTTCATCCGTTACCTGAAAATTGGATCAGAAGGTACAAAAAGGATCTGTCCAGCCTGTACATCTTCAGTCACACATCCCTAAAGTTAGTGACTGCCTACTTCAGATTCTTTCTTTTCTTTTATTTTCTTTTTTTTTTTTGAGTTGGAGTCTCATTCTGTCGCCCAGACTGGAGTGCAGTGTCGGCTCCCGGCCACCGCAGCCTCGACCTGCTGGCCTCCGGCGATCCTTCCGCCTCAGCCTTCCGAGTAGCTGGAACTACAGGCGTGCGCTACCACGCCCGGCTGATTTTTGATTTATTGTAGAGATGATGTCGACCAAGTTGCCCAGGCGGGGCTTGAACCCACGGGCTCAGGCAATCCACTCACCTCGGCCTCCCAAAGTGCGGGATTACAGGTAGAGCCACCGAGCCCGGCTTACTTAAGATTCTTGAGTGTTGTGTCAAGTTCTTCCACAGTCAATTGTATTAATACCTTTGACTTAAGACTTTTAGGATCATGGCCCTTGAATTTAGACTAGTGTGATTTCTGCCTACAGGCTGACTGACCTGAAATCGTCCTCAGGCTATTTTCTCAGTCAAGTCTAGAGTCTATGCATTATGGAACTCACAAATATGCTAATAGGAGCTATGTATGTATAGACAGTACCTGACTTACAATGTTTTAACATTTTTTTTTTTACTTTGTGATTAGTTAACTATAGAGGGCTCATATCATTTTAAATTCTAATCAAGTAATTGCTCACCTTTTCTTTGATTTCTTTCTAAGATTAAATTTTCCTCACAGTAAATATTTTGGTTTTTTAATCTGTATTTCCCCAAATTTCCACGAATTTGAGTAACTTCATGAATGACTGAAAGGAAAAAACTTTGTTTTCTGATTACTTCTATCAATTGTTTTTATAATCTCATAATAATGAAGAATTACAACAAATGACCCGTCAGATGTAGATTTGAACTAATTTAGTCTAGTAATAAAATTGAAACTGTTGCCAGACTCAGTGGCTCAGCCTGTAATCCCGCGCCTTTGGGAGGCTGAGGTGAGTGGATTGCCTGAGCCTGCGGGTTCGAGACCCGCCTGGGCAACTTGGCGAGACCTCATCTCTACAATAAATCAAAAACTCAGTCGGGTGTGGTATCGCATGCCTGTAATTCCAGCTACTCGGAAGGCTGAGGGGGAAGGATCGCTGGAGCCCAGCAGGTCGAGGCTGCGGTGGCCAGGAGCGGCCACTGCACTCCAGTCTGGGCGACAGAATGAGACTCCAACTCAAAAAAAAAAAAGAAAGAAGCTGTTTTTATTTTGTACTATAAATCTGAGAACAAGATTTAGTTAGAAAAACTAGAATATAATTGTATTAAATATACATGAGTGAGAAAACTTTACATTGCTTTATTTGCAAGAATACAGTATTAGCTTATTAATAACTAATATGCATAAAGCATTAAGAATAATTCTCAGTTTAATTTCCAGAAAACCTTTCATTATTTATTACAAGATAACATAAATCCAACAAATGAGAAAAATCTGAATATCTTCGTCAAACTCAACTTGTTATCTCCTTTGGTCAATGAATTTTTGAGTAGTAAGCTATTTTTCACTTCCAAGTTAAAAATCATGGCAACTTTGAACATCCGACAAATATTTTTGAATGTTGTTTCACCGGCTTTTTAAAATTCACAGTTTAGAAAATTCTCCTCTTGACTTATATTAGACTAGAAAGCTTTCTTGATTTTTTTTTTGACAAAGTTTTATTAAAAGGAAAAATCAGTAACCTTCAACAGACATTCAGCAGGACTTGACAAAGTTTTGATTGAGGAAAGATTGATTCTCTAAAGTTTGAGTGGTCAGACATGCACTGAATTTGCTGTGGTTCATTGCTATATCCCAGAAAGGATTTCTAGCTATTCGCCCTTAATGAGCTTATTAGTAAAAGGCTGAAAGGATCACAGATTGTCTATCAAGGAAGATTGTCAGTCACAAGCTGTTAGCAACTCTGCTGTGATTTATCCACCATGAGTAAAGAACAGAATGGTGCTAAAATGCCGCTTATTATGTCCCACAGCTTGCGCAGTTACACAAATAAAGTATGTGGAGCAAAGGTTTAAAGAAAAAAAATAAGTTCTGAAGAAGAAAATCAAAGGAAATTAGACAGAATAGTGCTTTACCACCTCCCATTTCCTTTAGAGGTAATTATGATGCAGAGGAAAAATAAAAAAATAAAAATCAAAGAACCTGCAGCAATAATAGCAAAAGTCCAAATGAGGCTATTAAACTCCAATTGAAAAAAAAAAAATTAAAAAAAAATTTTTTTTAAGTGTTTGACTGCTGTTAGCAACAGGTAGAACTGACTTTTCTCCTTGGAGATAGATTTTTTTGTTGTTCCTATCAGATATTTACAAGTCTCCATTTGCCAGCCCCCTCACTGGTACCTTAATTTAACTTTCAACCCAATTTTTAGTAAAGGGGACCCAAAATAACCTTGTTTGCATTTAGTTAGGTATCTTTGAGCCAAATTAATTGTTGAGAAGATAATTGTTGATGAGAATTCCTGGATTGGTGAAAAATTGACAATGATTACTTTTATGTATTTAATAATTTTTTTATATCTTGTTTTCATTCACATTTTTATGCAACTAACATAATTTCATGTGCATACTTGACTTTCTTGAACAACTTATTAGGGAAGGTATAATTTATTAGGGAAGGTTTTAACCCCTGTCTGGAGAGAATGGAAATTGAATTTCATTGCCAATGTATATTTATTACAGGAGAAAGTAGCTTTAGGAAGTTTTTCTGTGTTTTATTGCTTTAAAAGGATTGTAAAACAACTTTTTAATAAAAGAACACACTTCTTTGCCTCTGCTCTCTAAAAATTATCCCTGCAGAATTTGTTGATCTCCCATCTTGACACAATTTGGCAGATATAAACTGTTTTATATTGCAGTCATATTAATCATTCTTGAGATGGAAAGAGTTGAAGTGACTGTCTTATGATCCATTCATACCCTTAACCAGAGGGTGTTTTCAGGGTGAAGAAAAGAAGCAAGAAACTAGTCTAATTTCCTTGCCAACATGATAAATGAACTTCTAGGTAAATAAACTAATATCTGTACATTTAGGAGACATAGTTCCCTGGAAAATGTTTTATAAGTTACATGAGAAATTGGATATTTCATGTTCTAATTGTTCTCTGGTGTGTGCTAATAACATTACCTTATTTTCATACCTCCTCTACTCTAGGTCAAGAAACGTGTTTCGAGCCGGGCTCGGTGGCTCAGCCTGTAATCCCGCGCCTTTGGGAGGCTGAGGTGAGTGGATTGCCTGAGCCCGCGGGTTCGAGACCCGCCTGGGCTGCGAGACCTCATCTCTACAATAAATCAAAAAAATCAGCTGGGCATGGTAGCGCGCGCCTGTAATTCCGGCTACTTGGAAGGCTGAGGTGGAAGGATCGCTGGAGCCCAGCAGGCGAGGCTGCGGTGGCCGGGAGCGGCCACTGCACTCCAGTCTGGGCGACAGAGTGAGACTCCAACTCAAAAAAAAAAAAAGGAAAGAAAAAAAGAAACGTGTTTCATGCCACTTGTAGAAAGCTCTTCCCTCAACGTTCTGGACTAAATGTGCTTTTTCTGAAGTCTTGATAATTTACAGCCTTGAAATTCTTAGTAAAGGTTGATCTTATTTGTGTGAGTCATATAAGTCTGATTTGAGTTTGAGTTGACAATCAGATTCTTTATGTTAATTCTAAAATGCTTCCTTTGTAATGTGACTCCCTGGTGAAAGCAAACAAAAAACATAACTCAATAGTTCCAGACTACCTACTATAATGTTCCTGAGAAACAGTCTTTCCTCCATTGTTCTCTGACATCAATATTCTAGTCAGGTGAAATTTGCGAACTACAGTCCTGAAAGACACCTCAAATATTCTCATGTCCCCACATTCATTGACATTCTCCCACCAATCCCACAATATGGCTGTAATTTGCTTCTTTTTTTTGGTAATTACAGTTTAAAAGTGCTCTCTGAACTACCTTGGTTCCTGTTCATTCCCTTAAACACCACATATTTTACTCATACACTCTCACATTCCAAATAAATAAATTGTTCTTCAAATTTAAAGTGTGAATCAAGAATTAAGAAAATGCAGATCAATTTAAGACATGTGGGTAAAAACTTTCCTTATAAATAGAAAGTACATTAGCTTGACTCAATAAAAATTGAAAACCTCCATTGAAAAGAACAAATAAGATTTAAAGAATGCAAAATAGAAAAAATAAATAGCTGTGAGATTTATAATATATAAAGAGTTAATATTGCTATTCTGTGAAAACCTCTTCCAAATCCAGAAGGCAAATGTGTAAGAGATGTGTAGGAGCAAATTTCAGAGAAAATGTATCTAACTGATAAATAAAGGTGAAACAAGAGGAATTATCTTGCTCAAACGTTAATACCACGACCTAGGTTTTTCTAAAAAATTTAGAAAGTCAAATAAAGCTCGAATGTTCAATTTGGATAAAAATATCAGGTAAAGAATATTTTCAGATACCATTCCTGGATGTGTAAGTAATAAAATCTTTTACAATTTAGTCAAAAATTTAATTTGCATTCTTTTTACCGCTTAATTTTGAATGTTCTACTCCTAGGATGCAAAATCTGAACCATTTTCACAAATACAAGGCATATGCACTGAAATGACAATTAAAATATTCTTACAATAATGCAGAATTTAAAATGCCTTACATATAAATCAAGTGGATATCACTAAATATATTGTATCCCCCAAACTGGGACCTAGTGCAGCTCTTAAAAGGTATAAATCCCCAAGTATTCACATGAACAGATACCTATTACACTGTTTTTTTTAAAGACACAACAATCAGTATGTGTAGTAGGATGGCCATATAGATTCATGAAATAATTCCACACATTCACACACATAAATCAGGCTTGAATACACACAAGAATGAAAGCACAAACTTAAAGATCTGCACCAACATTTCCAGTAACTGTGCAACATCTATATTGACTGGGACTTTTACTGTCTAACTATACATTCTTTTAGGTTCTAATATTTTACAGCAGATAGTAGGTTCTGTTTTGGGAATGAGAAAAAATGAACATCTTTGTTACATTTTATCCTTATTAGTTTAGCGACGTCCCCTTTTCCTCTTCCTATTATATTGTATGACGCATATGATGTTTATGGAAGTGCTGGAATCAAATGGTCAAATACACCCACCCTCCACCCTTGCCGTGTCCACTAGCAGCAAAAGATTCTGTGCTAACCCAGTATTAAAGAATCTTTTCTAGAAAGCTTTTCTATAAATATAGTAAATAAAATGTCCGCATCACCAATGCAGGGACTTAGAATTTTATGAAATTACTAAAAAAGAACCTGGCCAAACCACAAATAAAGTGAAGGGAGGTGACAATCCCAGTGCACTGTAGTTTGTGACAATTTCATCATGAATCAAATTGATAAAGATTGGCAAGAAAATAAAAAAGGGAAAAGAGAGAAAAAGAGGGAAAAGAAGATAGAGGACAAATTCAGCTTGGATTGTAGCCATTATTATTAATTCCATTAGTCTCAACTAGCTTAAAAGTAAAATTAAAATATCATTATGTTTTTGTAGATAGTTATACCCAAATTAATTGTGAAGACCTAATCTCAATCAAATCACTTTTTCTTTAAGGTCCATGTTACAAAACTCTTCTAAATAGTTTCATGCAATTAAATAATAGAATTGGCCAATCAAAATGCTGGAGTCCCTTGAGGGATATCAAGTAAACAGAAGCCTTTGATGCAATCATCTTGATTGTGTTAATGTTTGACTGGCCAGAATGCAATTATTGCTATTAGTCTTATATCACAAAATAGATATTATAAACTCTGGGAGTAAGTACTATCACTTTACCAACTAAGTTAGTATATTTATTATTATTACTATTATTATATAAACAATAATCAAAAGCCGATGTTTCTTCTTTATTCTTCCACCAAATAGATCTATGCACTATCAAATAACAAGATTATTTACTCTTTTAAATGTCAAAGTCACAACCTATTTTGAAATTCAGGTTCTCAGCCAACATTTTTAGGCTGTAAATTGAATCACTTCTATTATGTTTACTAGCCAAATATATAACGCTTAACTTTTAATTTACTGAAAACTTGCACATTCTTGAAGTTACATTTGCAGAAAAGCCATAGTATATCATTATTGATACCGACACTAATTTTGCATGCAAAATGTTAATTAAATGTCTAATAAAATTATTCAGGATTAAGATGTCCGTACTGGTAACTACATGCATAATAGGCTTTTAAATGATAAAACTCTCTAACAATCCCAAATCTTTGTAAATGCGTCTCATTTCACATAAATATAGATAATGTAAGCTTTCTCATTATGTATTCATAAAATTGAAATTTGTGTGTGGTTTAGTTATCCTTGGTTGAGATATTTTCTCTATTACTATTCCTGGACTCCATTGAGGATAAAATGTGCTAGAAAGAAGAAACCAGGTTTAGCTAATGGACTTCACATTTAATACCAAAGACTGACAGTGACCAGAGGCTCTGCAGAAATGATGATCTTGAAGTTTCTAAAATAGAGAGAGTAGGTTGTATCTCTGTCATCTACCAGAGTCCTGACAGCTACTATACTGTCAAGAGTTTTCTTATGACTCTCCAAAGACACACTACTGCCCTTCTCAAAGTTGTTAAGCTAGAACTAGTACCAATGGACATAAAAGAGCAAGAATTAATTGAAGAGTAAATAAATAAACACAAATGATCGTTTGATGATCATAATCAAATTTCATCTAGGTGCTTAACAAGATAATTTCACTTACTATGGAAGTAACAAATCATTGTCATTCTTTTAAAATATTAAATAGCTGGGCTCGGTGGCTCAGCCTGTAACCCCGCGCTTTTGGGAGGCTGAGGTGTGTGGATTGCCTGAGCCCGAGGGTTCGAGACCCGCCTGGGCAGGCAAGACCTCATCTCTACAATAAAATAAAAAAAAATTAGCCGGGTGTGGTAGAGCGCACCTGTAATTCCAGCTACTCGGAAGGCTGAGGTGGAAGGATTGCTGGAGCCCAGCGGGTCGAGGCTGTGGTGGCCGGGAGCGGCCACTGCATTCCAGTCTGGGCGACAGAGTGGGACCCCAACCCAAAAAATAAAAAAAATAAAAAATATTAAATAAACATACCCCTGTGAATTCTAAAGTGCTAATGTTTTGTGTGTTAATAAGACAAATATATAGAATATAGCTGGTAAGTCTTTTTTAGAAACATTGACCTTTTCCTACTTAAAATAACTTTTCAGAAATGTGTGTCATTAGTTGCAATTGGTTGCATCTTGGCTGTTAATTAAGTTTTTAATTTGTTTTACCAATTTACAGTGATTTAAAATAATCCTGACATATTTTACTTTCTTTATAATTAAAGTGCATAATTTCAGTAACTTATTAAATTAAGTTCTTGGTTCTCAGCTTCCTTCTGGAATCTACTTCTGAAATTTATATTTCCTTTTCTACTAAATTGGTGTTCTCATCTATTTTGATCCTTGAAAATTAAAAAAATCAAATAGTTATTCTTCTAAAATATAGAAATGTATATTAAAATTTAAAAATACTAAAAATTAAACGTTATAGTTACTAATTTAAATTTGTCCTCAGTAACAGCTATTGCTTCACACACACATAGAGGTATCTCGGTAAAATTTCCTTTCAACTTGAAGTTGGAATAAAATTATCAAAATATTTTATCAGTTTGCAAAATTATCCACCTTTTATCACTAATTGCTGTGGATTGAATTGTGTCCAACCCCTCCACCCACTCTCACCAGGTTAAATTCTGATGTTGATACCCTGAAGGGAAATATGACTGTACTTAGAGATTAGGGCCTTAAGGAAGATAACGAAGATTAAATGAGGTTATATGAATGGGCCCCTGATCTTTTTTTTTTTTTTTTTTTTTTT
>NW_007253174.1:216300-218388 GCF_000164805.1 Carlito syrichta
GATTTTTTGATTTATTGTAGAGATGAGGTCTCGCTGCCCAGGCGGGTCTCAAACCCGCGGGCTCTGGAAATCCACTCACCTCAGCCTCCCAAAGGCACGGGATTACAGACTGAGCCACCGAGCCCAGCTTGGCCCCTGATCTTATAGGATTGTAGATGGCCACCTTCTCAATATATCTTTGCATGTCTTTACCTCTGTGCTCTCCAGGATAGCCAGTGATTTCTTTCCGTAAAGTGACTCCAGAGATCACTGGCTATCTTGGAGAGCACAGAGGTAAAGACATGAGAAGATATATTGAGAAGGTGGCCATCAACAACCCAAGGGGAGAGACCTTCTGGGACAAGAAACCTGATGGCCCCTTGATCTTGAATGTTTATGTTCAAGACAGTGAGAAAATAATTTCTGTTGTTTAAGGCATGTTGTATGTAGTATTTTCTTATGACAATCCCAGAAGACTATACATTAATGTGTACAAATTTCCTGCAGTGACTTAATGACATATTTTTTATCATATATTGCTGTTTTGTTACCTGGAAACTAAAAATGCAGAGTCAGTTTTAAACCATGTATTTCAAAAATTTGGAGAAAAAAAATAAATGCTCTTCTATTTATAGGCTTTCTGTTTCTCAAAATCGATTCTCTTCAGTGCAGTAAAAGGAAAAAGAGCACAATGGATTGGAACGTAACCCACTTAAATTCAGAATGAAGATGGAGTTAGTACTTTATTTATATAAGTAACACACACATAATGTGCTTCAAAAGATAAAGAATATGTTCAACTTTCACAGCTGGAAATTGCATGCAACATGCAAAAGATAATTTTGAGGACTAACTTGAGTCACAGGTCTAATACAATATTCAATATAGTACTTAATTTTCGGTCCTCTAAAAGCACAAGAGGGTTATCTTTGTGTTGTTTGTCAATGTTTCTGTAGCTTTTAGAATAATGCCTACTACACAATGGATGCTGGGTAAATATCACATTCTTTTTGTAAATGTAGCTAATTATGTGATTATATTGATAGACGATAAAAATCAATTTGATATGCCACTTTTTCATTCTTATTATCTAAAATTATACAAAACCACTTCAACATTAATTGAATTTGTAAAAAATTACTAAACCTATTTTTGTCATCTTACCAAGTTTTCCATATCAGCTTTACTTGCATATGTTTGTTTTCCAAAGATGGGCTTTTTCTCTGTATCCCAGGCTAGAGTGCGGTGAAATAATCACTTCAACTTCTGGGCTAAAGCCACTTGACGCCTCAGTCTCCTGAGTAGAGTTAACTAGGAATACCGAAGTTGGCCACCATGCCAGGCTATTTTTTTTTTTTTTTAGTTTTATTTTAAGAAGTGGGATCTTTCTATATAGCCCAGGATGGTCTTGAACTACTGGTCTCAAGCAATCCTCTTTCCTCAGCCCCTCAAATATGCTGGGATCATAGGCATGAGCCACCACTCCTGGCCCTACTTGCATTTACATTGTGAGATACAGCATTTTTCAAGATGTATATTTTTTTGTTCTTAGAAATATTTCTTCAAATCCAATTGCACAAAATCAGGATACATTTTTTTCCTCGCAAATATCTTATAGATAGGTATGTGTGACCACAACAATAACTGTTTGTTGCATTCTAAGTGATTGTTAAAATGCTTTTTCATGTGATGTCTAACAATTGATATCTTGGAGGCACATCCCAAGAATGAATACTTAAACTCTTTCAAATTTATTTATTTCCTTTCCAATACATTTTACAGATGACTCTGAGCATACTTTGAATAAAATTCCTTTAAACCAATGTAGATTTTCCAAAATATGCTTTGTCTTTCTTTTTTTTTTTCTTGCAAATAAAACAATATAAAGTTTACTCACTCATATGTATATTTAATACAATTATATTCTAGTTTTTCTAACTAAATCTTGTTCTCAAATTTATAGTACAAAATAAAAAACAGTTTCAATTTTTTTTTTTTTTTGAGTTAGAGTCTCATTCTGTCGTTCAGACTGGAGTGCAGTGGCCGCTCCCAGCTACCGCAGCCTCGACCTGCTGGACTCCGGCGATTTTTTTTTTTTTTTTTTTTTTT
>NW_007253174.1:218570-243870 GCF_000164805.1 Carlito syrichta
ATTTTTTGATTTATTGTAGAGATGAGGTCTCGCTGCCCAGGTGGGTCTCGAACCTGCGGGCTCAGGCAATCCACTCATCTCAGTCTCCCAAAGGCCCGGGATTACAGGCTGAGCCACCGAGTCCGGCTTATGCTTTGTCTTTCAAAATAAAGGGTATGAGGGAAATCTACAATAATATGTATTAATGTGCACTTGGGTTTTCCCCCCACAAAACTATTCCTTGGGGAAAATATATATGTAAATCTCTTAATACATAGTTTCAATACTTAACATTAGTTGTGAACTTTTATTAACAATATCCATTACAAATATATATCTATCTAGTTTTACCAGTTTTTTTCTTTTTCATTGGAGTTTTAAATTTTCTCTCTACAGATTTTTCTTCATTTCCTTCTTACTTGTCTTACATTTTTCTCTCCATAGGCTCTTTTCGACTCAACTTTGTTTTCTAACCTAAGTGCACACATGTACTTTGTTTCTATTTATAAATATAGACATGTGGAATTTTCTGTGTTGATTTCTTTAATTATCATAGACCATTAATATCTGATTTATTTTAATAAGTAAGATCAGAATTTTCCTTTAGGAGGAAGTTAATCAGAGTATGGCAAAGATGATTCACTACTCCCAGTACCCATTCTCCCTTTCCTCTATAACGATAGGCTTTCTATCTTAAGTTGGTCACTTGGCTTCCGGTGAAAGATCACATTCCCATTCCTCTTATGTAGTTCACATGGCTAAGTTTAGACTGATGGGTGGTGTGTGGAAGTGATAACTGCAACTTCAGAAACTTCTTTGTGATGCACCTGCTGATCACAGATTCCCTCTTTCTCCTTTTCACAGCTGAGAATGTGGACGGGGTGATAAGCCAGGTTTAATAATATGACAATAAATTTAATGGTAATGGCAAACTCCAGAAAGTGATGAAGCAGAGAGATAGAATGGAGATCGTGTCTTTAAATAACCTCTTAGAGCAAAGTGGTGCAGCAGCCCTAGAGTACTCTATCTGAATACCTTTTATTTGTTAGCAAAAAGTATAGTTCTGATTTAGATACCTCATTACCAGAATTTAATTTGTATTCTTATATACTATATATAGAAAATTAAAAATAAATATATTTTTTGGAAAATTCCATGAAACAGATATGAGTCATTATGAGCTTAGGTTTTAAAGTTAAACAATTCTTGATTTCAATTCTAGTTTCACATTCACTAGGTATTTGCCTTTGAGCTCATTATTTAACTAATAGCCTGTGCTTTATCCTCTCTAAAGTATAGATAAAACGCCAGCTGAACAACTCATGTTTATCTTAATATAGATATAGATGACTGCATATATAAATATTTATAAATGTCTGTGTAGATATATATGTACATATATGAATTATTATTCTATGTATTTACTCTGTCAACTGAGAGTGTCTAAAATAAATGACATATCAGTAGCAAGAAGCTTGCTCAATACCTAAATCTTGATTTTTCATGGGGGAATGACTGAGTCTAGGACTTGGGAATAAAATATGCAAGATGGATTTGAAGTATCTTGTATTGTTAGAAAGTAAATAATTGCTACAAATAGCAATATTAAACAAAAAGTGTTTATCTATGAAGGAATGCCAAAGGGATACAATTGTCAACTGAAAAGTCTTCCCATGTTCAGAGTTGGAATAATAGATTAGTATAAGGTTATTAAAATAATAAAATATATATTTATAAGTCCATAGAGATAGGTGAATATATTTGAATAATGAATAAAAGGAAAAAATAGACAAATTTCTTATGCAGAATTTCAAACAAATTTTACATAGATACTCTGTCTTAAGAGAGAATGAGTATATCTCCCTCTTCCTAAATGTAGGCTGTGTATGGTGACTTCTTGTCAAGGGGTGCCTTATGGAAAGGGAAGATAAAGATGAAACATTACACTGGAAATTTCTGACAGTACTATTTCAGCCAAGTGACCAAGGTCAACATCAAAAGTCATAAATCATGTTGATAGTATGTATTCTTGAAATGATATAATGAAACAACACTTTGCCTCTGTGATATTCTTTTTTTTTTTTTTTTTTGAGTTGGAATCTCACTCCATCACCCAGGCTGGAGTGGAGTGGCATGCTCATGGCCACCCCAGCATTGACCTTCTAGGCTCTGGCAATCCTTCTGCCTTGCCCTTCCACGTAGTCGTAACTACAGGCATGCGCTACCATGTCTGGCTAACTTTTTATTTATTGTAGAGATGAGGTCTCGCCAAGTTTCCTCGGCTGGTCTCGAACCCACAGGCTCAGGTATGTGATATTGTTAAAAAGAAACAAAAACAAAAAACAAAATCTCAGTTTAATTGTGAAGAAAACACCGGAAGAATTCCACAGGAGGACATCCTGGAATATACCTAATACTCCTCAGAATTTCCAAGTTCTAAAATCATCACAGTCAAGAAGAGGCTAACGTGATATGACAAAGGAATGAAAGTATCATGTATGTGATACTGGAACAAAAAAAGAAGTTCAAAGCTCAGAATATCTGAATGCTATATATAAATCTTAGTTGATAATAGTATATCAACATTGGTACATTAATTATTACAAGATGCTAATAATAGGAAAACTATGTGTGGGAAAGGAAAGACAGAGCATAGAAACTCTGAACAATCATCTGCCAATTTTTCATTAAATCTAAAACTGTTCAAAAAATAAAGTTTATTAATAAAACTATACATACAAAACAATATGTTTAACATGTTTTTAAAAATGAATGAGTTATAATTATGTGAATCCAAGTAATATATTCACATATATATTAAGATTTTTAAAAAGCATGTTACAATAAACAATATAAATATAATTCCTTTATTATGAAGTCCATTTCCTTCAGTTATTACATTGATCATTAGAGAATCACCAGATACATAGGTAAGGGTTCAGATTTGGTCAACTCTCTAAGAGGTTTTAAATTTTTCATACATGAAATATAGTCCCCACAAAACAGTTGGTTTCAAGAAAAATATCTGTGTATATACATGCTTGATATATCTAATCATATTAAGGCAACAAAGGAGATAGATATGATTCTTAAATAGATTTGAAATAGAAGAATACCAAAGTGTTAACACCTAGAAACTAGAAGAATGAAATGGAGACTTATCTACCTTAACTGACATTACTGTTACATTATATTCTCTTATCCAAAATTTCTAGAGCCAAATGTGTTTTGTAATTCAGAAGTTTTTAGCTTATAGAAAGGTGCATATATCAAGTAGTACTCCCCAAGAGGTTCTAGTAGAAACTCCTTGTAACCAGATAGGAAAAGATGTAAACATTCTCACTAATTGAAAATAACTACATGCCAGTTTGGTTTAGTCAACAGATAATTTTAGATTAGTTAATGTTTTGCCACACAATATGTTATTTAAAAAGAAAAGCTTTGATTTTCTGAGCTTTTGGATTTTGTTGCTGTGGACACATATTGTGCTCCTGAAGAAGATTAAGCAATTGGGATTCATCTGCATGAACATGTTTGACATTAACACAGAGTAAGGTATAGGGAATTCTAACATATAAATCAGGTGAGCAGTAATTTTTGCATTTCATATTGGAGAATAAAACACTACAAAAGAGGAGAAAAACCCAAAGTAGAGTTTGTCATGGAAATTGACAGAGAAGATTGTTTTAAACATGAAGGAATGTTGGTTAGTGTCAAGGTCTGTAGAGAACGTGAACTAAAAAAGGCTAAAAACAAACAAACAAACAAAATGCATTTGTTAGATCATACTTGTTATTCCCAAAGATGTTCAGACTTTTTGCCTTAACTTATTATGTGGCAAGATTTCAAATTATCTGACCTCCTTTGGTGGCAAAAACAAAGAAAGTAGATGCAAGATTGTATTAATCTTAGAAATAAATGAAAGATGATAAGATAGAAACTCTGCATAAATTTTGTTAAGCTACTGATAAATACCAGGGAGCCATCAACAAATATTGTACAGTTTATCTTGCAAATTCAAACATTAAAGTGGTAAAAAAACATTATTTATTTTAAAATTCCAGTATTTGGGATGGTTCTTTCCATTTCCATCAACACTGCCTCTCTCCTCCTTCCCTGCCAAGATCCCAAGAACCTTATTCCTCTGTTAAACCTCCTTCTCTTCTGAATATGTTAATGTAAGAAACAAAAGATGTCTATGTATTTCTTGCTTTAAAATATACAACAAAAAATTTAGCCCCCTGTGTTTCCTACCTTCCTATTTCTTTCTGCCCCTTCACAGTGAATGCCTTAAACTAATGATTTACATTTTTTGATTTGCACATCCTCCCCTCTTTACTCTCTTTTCTTCCCTCCTGCAGTCCCATAGACAATTGCTCTGGATAACGTACCAAAAAAGTCTGTCTTACTAAATCTATCAATCACATTACTGATAGTCCTGACATAGCTGACTACTTATTTTTTACTGGAAACCTCTCTTATTGTGGCATGGGTGCTATTAATATTTCTGGTTTTGTTCTGACCAGTGGTAGCACATCAGTAGAGCATTTTGGCTGCTCTTTTTCCTTCAGCATCTGGGTCTTTAATTCTATCTTCACGCCCTGATTTCAGCTATATCTTGAGATACAAAGAACATCTATACATCCATCACTCCGAATCATGACTTTGAAGAAAGGCATCCCCTCTGAGTAGCAGAAGGCTGTAGCTTGTAGTGTATGCTCGAGTTCACAACTTTCTTTGGCATCTCACTGATCACTCAATTCGTAATTTATAATTCATAATTTTATCCCAATTATACATATATACAAGAGTTTCTTATCTCTGTGATATTGCCATGTACCCAGTTTCTGAAATTTGAGGCTTATCTTTACTTACCTCATCTATTCAATAGATCAATCAATGAATTCATCTTACAAATATGCCTCAAATTGTCTACTTCATATTATTTCTCTGCTTAAATCCTGTTATACATAGTATCTGATTGAGAGGTAATTCTGAAGACAAACAGCTTATTGTCACCTCTCACATCATCCATCTGCTTTAAGATCATGAGGAATTTTTTTGCCTTTCTGAGCTTCAGTTTCACCATATGTAGAAGAGTTATGAGTGGCACCAAACATAGAACAATGATGAATAGGTTTTTTTTCTTTAATGTTCCTGCATGAACATAGCACAAAATCATGTCTGTACACACTGAATGACACATAAAAATGTAGTGTTCAATGAGATTGAGCAATTACTGTTAACTTATTCAGGCCATGTATAGACCAATGCTATATCTTTCTCATCAATCTACCCTGGTTGGTTCTTTAAAATAAATACTGTTTTCCGCACCTTCTCTTAAAACATTTAAATGGTTTGCAATCTCTCCTGACATAACAGAATCCAAAGTGTCTATATCATGGGTTGCTGTTGATCACCCTAGTGCTTCTCCCCCACCCTTCCTCCCTCACTGGCCTCAAGTCACACGGGCTTTCCAGAGCCCCGTCAATATACTAAGTCAGGGGTCCTCAAACTTTTAAAACAGGGGGCCAGTTCATTGTCCCTCAGATCGTTGGAGGAGCAGACTATAGTTTAAAAAACCATTTGCATTAGCACTGAGCGCTATTTGCATTATCACTGTGATGCAACTCCCCTAGAAACCACCCCCAACCAACTAACCAACTTCAAAAAAAAAAAAAGGCTCTCCTAACTTCAAAAAAAAAGGCTCTCCTAACTTCAATAAAAAAAGGCTCTCCTAACTTCAAAAAACAGAGGCGCCCCCTATCTGCCAAAAAAAATAGACCTAACTTCAGAAAATAAAAGGCCCCCCTTAACTGCAAAAAAAAAAGGCCCTACTAACTGCAAAATTAAAAATATATATATACCTCCTAACTTCAAAAAAAAAAAAAAAATCCTAACTTGTTGGGTCCTCAGGCAGCAGCAGGCTCTGCACTGGCAAGCTTGTGACTCATCCGATCACACCCGAGACTGAGAGGAGGAATCGAGAGACAGAGAGAATGAGCGGAGTGGAGAGTGCGACACACATTCCACACATGCACACTGCGGGCCTGGAGGAGTCGGCTGCTCCGCAGGACAGGCATAGGCGGCAAGAACACCTGGTGGGCCGGATAAATGTCCTCAGAGGGCCGCATGTGGCCCGCGGGCTGTAGTTTGAGGACCCCGGTACTAAGTGGTCTATCATCTCACAGATGCCTCAAATGATTCCACTGTTGGAGAAAACTTTCACGTTATTCTCCTAATTTAACCTATATGTGAAAGTTTTAGGTCTCTGTGCTCTGTAAGAATTTAAGTACCTCTTCTTATAAGGTGACATTTTCATTGTGATTCTCTCCTGTTGCTCAGAAGAGTTATCTGAATAATTGTTAATTTAATGTTAGTCGCTCTTTCAGACGAAGATTTTTTGAAATTAGAGAACACATATGCCTTGTTTACTGTTAAAATCCTCATCATATGTTGTAAAGCGTCCTACAGATTAAGCAGTTAATGTCTTCTTTAAATACATAAGTCCATAAATAAATAAGAGTTGCAATAAACGGACGAAGGAGGAAATGACTCAGTGTTAACTTAGTGTCTGCAAAAATGTCAATTCTTCACAAGTGTATTTAATCACAATTATACGATAGATATTTTAGCTGTCTTCCAATAATATAGAAGTAGAAAAAAGTCTTATCTCAGATGCCTCATTCAAATACAATGAGCTAAAAAGATGCTGTAATTATCTTAAGGTTATAAAACTAGCTACTTGATACATATATGCCTAATCCACACCCGCTTCTAATTACAGGTCAGAAGTTCTTGTATTTATGATTTAATACAATTAGTTCTAACATATTTTATATGGAAAATAGTTACCAAGGATTTTAAGAAAAAAATAAGGAACAGTTGCAGGCTTGCACTTTTATGTCTCCTATTACACATATCATATTCTAATAATTCTGAAAAGAACTATTTGAATTAGTGCTTTAGTTAGCAGGACTGTAGAAGAAAAAGAAAGACCAGCATAATAGAGGTGGAGGTGGCAACATTTGTCAATTATATGGCATATATTTTACTTCCTAAGGCAAATGTTAACGCTTTACCTCTGGTACTTTTCAAAGTGAACAAAAAGTCCCTAATTTCAATGTAAGCTTTACTCTGGACTTATTTAGAGAAAAGATAATCAATGTTTAATGTAAAAATTGTTTAAGAATCTTCATAGCGGCACTATAGAGAGTTGTTCATTCAGCATTTATAAAAAATATAAAGTATTCTATTGTAATTTAAAAAACAATGAGGAAGCATAACATTTATTTTTCAACTGGGTTATTATGAAGTATATTTTAAAATAAGCACAGCAATGAACATATTTTCTTTGTCATGAATGAAGAAATTACATAAGTATTGATATATTTCAAAAATAGGCATTTCTCTAATGTTTCAATTTAAATAACTTATTAAATTATTAATTTTCTATAAATTGTACCATATTGGTAAAAATATATTTTGTGGGTGTAAGAAGAAAAATATTGAATGAAAAATATTGTTTCTGGTTAACTTTTTCTCTTTTACTATTAGAAAAATATCATTGCCTTTCCATCATAATAAAATCTTTACAAATAATGCAGCTGTATTTTATTCTATTTTACTGCAATAAGAACATCTACCCAAGATTGACACTTTTGTTAAAAGTAAAATACAGAATTGTTGACTATTGGCTCAATGTAGAGCAGATCTCTAGAACTTAACCTTGCTTAACTGAAATGCTATGCCCACTGATTAGTAACTTCTCATTTGTTTCTCTCTCCAGCTCCCAGTAACACCATTCTATTTTTTAATTCTATGAATTTGATTATTACATATACCTCATATGAGTGAATTCATGTAGTATTTTACTGTCTGTGCTAGTCTGTTTCATTTAGTATAAGAATTTCCTTCTTTTTAAAGACTGAATAACATTTCATGTATGTATATAACACATCCATCCATCTTTCATTTATCCTTGAATACTTAGATTGTTTCCACATTTTGGCTATTGCGAATATTGTTGCAATAAATACAGGAATGCGATTATCTTTTTGAGATCCTGATTTAAATTCTTTTGGATAAATACCCAGAAGTAGAATCAGATCATGTGGTAGTTCCAGTTTTAATCTTTTTGAGAAACCTTTATACTATTTTTCATAAATGGTTATACCATTTTGCATTTCCACAATGTAAAAAGGTTCCCATTTTCCCACATCCTTCCCACCACTTGAAGTTTTTAATTTTTTTTAATTGTAGCCATATTGAGAGGTATGAGGAAATAGTTCACTGTGGTTTTGATTTGCATTTCTCTGATTAGAAACACTGAGCAGTTTTGCATTTGTTTTTTGGCAATTTGTATGTTTTCTTTAGAGAAATGTCTAATCAGCTTCTTCATTCATTAACTTAATCATATTATTAATGTTTTTACTATTGTATTATATAATTGTATAATATATTGTGGCTTATCATATGTGGCTTGCAAATATTTTCTCTCATTTCATAGGTTGCCATTTTAGTCTATCATTTGTTTCCTTTGATGTGCAGAGCTTTTTAGTTTGATGTATTCTCACTTGTCTTTTCTTCTTCTTTTGTTGCTTGTGCTTTTGGTGTAATAGTCATGAAATCAATTCCAAGACAACTGTCATGAAGATTTCCTTTTATGTTTCCATCTAGAAGTTTTACAGTTTCACATTTAAGTTTAATGTTTACGTTTTTATTCCATTTTGATTTGATTTTTGTGTCTGATGTAAGCTCAAGGTCCAGTTTTATTAATTTGCATATGGATATACAGTTTTTCCAAGGACATTTGTTGAAGAGATCATCTTTTTCACATTGTATATTTTTGTCACACTTTTGGAAGGTCACTTGAACAAAAGCAAAACATATTCATTAAAAGCAGCAAAAGACAGTACTAAGAGGGACATATAGTCTTACATTAAAAAGGAGGGAAGATCTCAAGTAAGTATTCTAATCTTATACATCACAAAAATAGAAAAAGAACAAACTAAACTCAGCGTTAGCAGAAGTTCATAGTTGAGATAGATAATAGAAAAACAATAGAAAAAATAATAATACTGAGTTTTTTGGGGGGGAAAAACAAAGTTCACAAACCTTTAGTTAGACTAAGAAAATAGGGACAATTCTCAATTACATAAAATCAGAAATAAAAAAGGAGACATTACAACTGACACCACTGAAATAAAAAAGAAGCACAAGAGCTAACTATGACCAATTATGTACCGATAAACTAGATAGCTTAGAAGAAAGTGACATTACTAGAACAAATAATCTACCAAGAAACAGTAATTATGAACAAACCTATAACTAATAAGGAGATTTAATCAATAATCATAAACTTCCCAAAAGCACGGAACCAGATGGTTTTACTGCTCTGTTCTGTGAATGCTTGAAGAAGAATTAAAGTCAAATTCTTCCAAAAAAGAAAAGAGAATATAATACTTTAAAATTTATTTTATAATATCAGTATTACCCTGAAAGCAAAGCCAAATAAAGATACTACAAGAAAATAAAACTACAGCCCAGGGTTCCTTATAAATATGCATGCAAACTTCTTCAACAAAATGCTAGCAAAGCAAATTTAACAGCACATGGAAAGGATTATATACCATGACCAAGTGAAATTTATTCCTAATCTGGTAGGTTAATTCACCATATAAAAATCAATTACTGTGATGTACCATATTAACATAATAAAAGATAAAATTACATGGTCTTCTCAATAGATTGAGAAAAAACATTCAACATCCTTTCATAGAAATGTAAGGAAAGTATCTTAACATAATAAAGCCCATTTATAAAAAGATGATGGATAGCATCGTACCTAATAGTGAAAACTGCTTGCTTTTCCTTTAGGAACACTATGCCAAAAATGCCTATTCAGCATTTCAGTACAACAAAGTACTAGAAGGCTTAGCCAAGGCAATTATGAAAGAAAAATAATTAAAAGTGATCAAAATCAGAATGAAGAACAAACATGAAAATGCTCTTTTTTGCATGTGACATTATTTATATATAGAAATCTCTAAAGACTCTAGAAAAAAATTGTCAGAACTAATAAACAAATTCAATAAAGTAGCACAATACAAAATTAACATTCAAAAATCAGATGTGATAGAGTTTTAATCAACGATTTTAACATTAACTTTCAACCCAAAGGTTCAGTAATTTCTGCTTTGCCTATTTCTGATATTTGGAGTATTATTCAAGAACATTTCAAAAACAACAATAGCTTCAATGATCAGAGTAATCAATCTAACACACATGTAATAGAGGCCTCAAAGTGAAATGAACATAAAAAAATGCTGATGTTTTATATAAATGGTACAATATTATTTCTAAGCAGACTGTGATATTAAGAATGCATGTTTTAATCCCTAAAGCAATTCTAAAATATATGTTAAAAATATAAATGTGTCTGACTAAATAATTCACATAATAATTAAAGTGTAATATTAATATTTGGTTATTCCAATAAAAAATGCAATAAAGAGAAATAAAGAAAAAGCAATCTCAGAAAAAAAACAAAGAGAAAATTTACATCAAAATGGAAGACATAAGTCACAGAATAGCAACAATTAAAGTGATGTAAATGAAACAAATATTACAACTGAAATGCAAACATCTTCAATCTAGATATAAAAAGCAGGATTCAACTATGTGCCATTTGTAGGAATTGTAATTTAAATATAACAATATCTATAAGTTGATAGGACTTTTTGGAATTTAAAGAAATATCATGCCCCCCAAAATAGATTAGAATGACTCTATTAATTTAAGAAGAAGTAGACTTCAAGATAGTAGTTTTTCCAGAAGCAAAGAGGGATTAATTTATAAAAATAAATTCATTAATGCATCAAGGAGGCACCAAAAACATACATATGATTATAACTAAAAATAATTTAAATATATATGAAACAAAACAACTGGCAAATCCAGAGTGAAACAAATCAGAAAGCTTTGTGCTTAGAAATTTTTAAGCTCATTGGTCCATAAATAGTAAAACAATTAGATAAAATTTATTAAAATATATATGAGCTTACATTATAAAACAGCAACTGTAGATTTATAATCTTTGTAAAAACATATGGACCATTGACCTTGATAACTAATATATTATGGTGTACATTTCTGATCACAATATAATTAATTACAAATTGATAACAACATTGTATTACTACAATTACAACATAGTAGAAATTAGACAAAATACTTTAAAATTATCCACAGGTAAAAGAAAAAATCACAAAGTGGTTTCAAAAATATATCAAGTTTATGATAATTAAAATACAAGATAGCTTATTGTATAGCATGTTACTAAGTCTCTACATAGACATAAACGTATGGGTATAAATGTCTAAAAAATAAAAAAATTTAAAAATTCATGATCTAGTTATACTTGTTAGGAAGCTGAAAATAAAGAGCAAAACAAAATAAGAGCAGACATTAAGAAAAAATATAAAAGAAAAATAACTACTTTTCTCTCAGTGTTGGCTATATTACATTGTAACCCAAAAATGTATTTTCTCATCAGATTTGAAAATAAGTTGATTTAAAAAATCTATGAAAATGCTATTTGTCTATCAATTGGTGTCTATTATAATTACAAATTTTATCATGAATGTCTTGACATTTTACCTAATGATAACATGAAGCCACAAGCAGTCTTTGACTGAAACAAATTCAACAATTTTTAATTACAGTCTATACTGAAATATTCAATCTAAGAGTTTATAATCTTAGTTAAATAATAGTACATATTCAGAAACAAGTTTTTTACTAAATACCTTATGACAGAAAGATCCACGACATCTAGCACATCTGTTCTTTTTAAGTAAAATCTGAAAAATAACATGGTGAAACAATGTTGAAATATTAATATACATTTTTGTCAGCTAATAATATGTGGAGATAAATAAAAGCTGCTGAAAATTAGGAGAATACCAGAAAAATTATAGGATATAAGCAATTGTTGGAAATTTTCTAATATATCTATCTTTTTAAATTAATTTCGCTATTTGGGTTTTTTTGTTGTTGTTTTGGGTTTTTTCTTGCTATAAATTATATAGTAAGAATGACTTTTTAAGAACTACCATAGGAAATCAGAAAAAATATATTCATCCACAAAATAACTTCTCACAGAAAATATGTTATATGGAAAAATTGTGAAAAAGTAATAATCTAATGGAAAGGCTACAGTGGAAAAGAAAACAGGAATCTTTTGTAAATGTATGAAGATTGTATCACTCCAGAAATTAAATCAAAGTATTATTCATAAACTTGGTATTAGAGTTAATAAGTCAAAGCTGAAGCCAATTGTGAATAAATCTATGCAAGGTTTGTTTTAAGAACTACACAAGTATTTTAGAATATTTTCATATTTTGTATTAAATGGAAAATTTCTGTGAAAACATTGTATTAGTAGCCACAAATGCACTCTTGATTATATTGCACAGTAAGTCTCAATATACTTGAACACATTAAAATCATGAAGACTCCCTTATCTAAACTATTTTGAATATCTGCTATATGGATTTTCAATAGGCTTGGAAATATATCAATAATAGTCTCTGAAATTTTATGTAATGTTATTTTAACATTACATAAAATTTATTTATTGCAACATTACATAAAATTTCAGAGACTATTATTGATATATTTCTAATAATTAGTATATAGAATAAAATAAAATGTAATTTTTTGAATATTATTATCATTTAAAATTATGTTTACGTATGAGTTTAATATGTATAATATATTGGTTAAATACTATATATAGAATTTTATGATTATCAGTGAATGAGAATTGATATTTCATCATCATCATTATTAACATATTACTACTATATTGATTGCATGAAAAGTTCTCCCTAACTTTGTGATTTTAACAAGTGTTAGTGTTTTTCCCTTCCAATTACACTTACTAAAGGAATCAATGATATAATAAACAAAATGCTATGATTTGCAAGGATTATTAATCTATTTTATTGCTTCAATTTGGTATTCTATCCAGTCAAAGAGAACATGATACATCTCCCACTTGGATAAATAAGTATATTTCAAAATTTCTACTTTCTTTTCTTCAAAAGTAATGAAAATTAATTTGCATGCTTTAAAGTTTCTTGATGCATTCAAATTTTTTAATTTAGAATAAATCAATTGGTTTAAAATACATGAAATAGTCTTAGTATGCTAGGACTTGAATATCATAGGGATAGTTTAAAATATTGTATTGGTCGTACTTGAACTTTGGAAATCTGTTATCAAATTGGAGAACGTTCAGTCAAATAATAGACCTCCATTAATCGTGGGAAGATTTGCTTTGTTTTGTGTTTTGTATTTGTTTTCAGAGCCAGGGTAATAATGAATAATTTAATAGCTCTTAAAGGCTATTGAATCCTTGACTTAAGTGATTCTCATTTCTTAGAGTTGCTTTTGCTTAACTACATTTCTATCTAAAACTAAGCTCCAGATATTACAATAATTTTTCAATAAGTCTAGGCTATAAAATAAGTAAAATTTACCCTTTGTTCTTTCCTATGTACTGTTTCTGATGGCTAAAAGCAATCCTTAGACAAACTGCAGGAAAATCTTTCTTATTCAACCATTCTGGAGTGACAGCTACCACTGCTGCCAATCCATGGACCAGATTATGACAAGACTGGAAAATCAAAATGTTTAAATACAATTAATAAAGCACGATTCTTTACTGTTTTGAGATATTATCCAGACTTCTTCAGGCTTTGTGTAGAAAGTCTGTACTTGTGAGCTGGTTCCTGGCCAGCCTGATTTCTAGGTACATCAGCATGTTAAAAAGTCACAAGTTTCCTTTCACTAAACCGTATGTCTATCTTTGCTCAGATACTTTTTCCTCCTGAGAGAAATGAAATTAACTAGGGCCACACTTTGCCTCAGCCTGATGACAGCAAGAATTAAACCACCTCCCTCCAGAGAGCACTGATTCTATGGGAAAGCTTTCTCACTCTGTCTATATATGCTGTCATCTAATTCAATTAAATCTACAGCTTTTCACCTTTTAGCTCTAATGAAGTGTTATCCTTCACGTTTCTTCGTTCTCCACATCGCAATAGCACAACTCTGGATAATTCAAGACCTCTTCACACCAATGCTTAACTCCACGCCCTACTTGGTTCGGGCAGAGGGCTTCTGTCCTTGGAGTATTCACCTTTTAAAGCCTGGTTGGCTGGAGTGTAACCCTCAGATTACACTGAAAATGAAGAATAATAATTTTACAATTATATTGCAATAGAGCTAAAATTAAAGTATTGATTGCTGTGTAATTTATGTGTGAACACAGATCCATCTTTTATACTTTATTCCAAGTATAAAAGATTCATTGACTCTATTCTTCACATACACTTGATGCTGTATTTCTCTTAAATACAAAAGTTAAGTGCTCTGTACTTCTCATCAACATCCTTGGAGGATACTCCTGAGAATAGACAGTAATGCTTTAGTTTGTTTATAAATTCTTTTCTTCTTAAGGGAACTGAACCACATGATGGCCATATTGCATAGGCAGTACTTTATTTGCAAACCTTTATGAGCTTTTCACTTAATAAACCCTGACATATTTTGCAGTTGGTGATATTAATAGCCACTTGAGAGCTACTTCAGTGGGTCATGTTTGATGGAACAGTGACTCCCACTACTGTTTTGGTGACACCCCTGGTGTCTCTAATTATCACACTGGCTCTTGTAAAATTCTAAAATGACTCTCAGAAGAAAATTAATTTTAATTAGCCTTAATTTTGAAAAATGCATTCCACAGAACATTTCTCATGGCCAAAATGCCACATAATGAAACATAGAATACTACAATGCTAGAGCCATATCCCTGAGATGCAATTCGGTATTGTTAATGTGGTTTGAGCACCTACTCTGTGCAAGGTACCGCACCAATCCCCAGGAGTATTCAAGGGAGTTTTAGAAATAGTCACTGCTTTGACAGCTAAAGCTCTTACGGGAAACATAAGCATGTAAATACCTAAGTAAACCATAAGAAAACGAATTTGCTAAATAAAAGTTTTGCCATGTGAGAGCTGAGGAAGGAGCAATGAATTCTGATGGAATGTATCCAATAAGGCCTTGAGGAGGTAGTTGAATAGTACCAAGACTCTGAAAAGTAAACTGCATGGTAGTGAGGGTGGGGACTGTGAGAAAGGTGTCTGTCCCTACCACATGAACAAAAGCAGAGGTATACCCAGAGAAGGAAATAAAAGATGAGGTGGAAACTTGTACGAATATGATTATTTTGAATTATTTTAAGAGATGACTATGTCCTTTACAACTAATGCTATGATATTTCAACTATGCTTGTAATATTTCACAATCAAACACATTGCTTCCTCCAACCCAACTAAATAGCTTTAGTAGATACTCAACTTAACCGGTGATGTTCTGAAATGTATACATGAATTATTTTGGAGATTTCTATATATGTTAATGTTATTAACTTTACTGTTATTAGTCAATTCTATACAATGTGTCTTAAGCATATGCCATGAACAAGGCATCATACCGGGGCTGTTTATTTTAAATAAAAATATAACTCCATCTGACATTCTCTACCTATCATTTTTTTCCCTTTTGTACCTATACACTCACACATACCTCTAGACCTTGACTTCTTTTTCTGCCAAACGTTATGCTTGCTTATGTATTCCATTGTTTCTGATAAAGTACCTTATTCGGTTGAGAGACAGGCCATGATACTATGCAGGAAAAATGAATGTAAATAATTTATATATATATATATATATATAATGTATTATTTATATCATGTATGGTTTTATATTAACTATTATAAATACAATAGGCAGAGATTCCTGCCCACAGGGTTTATACTCGTGCAGGGCTGTGTGCCCGTGCATATGCTGCAGATGCCTTGAAATCTTGGGCAAATATGAACTCCATTCCATTCTATTCATCCCCCAAAAAATGATGGTGATAGTTTGCCCAGGGATGTAAAGTCAAGGAGAAGACGCAGGGCAAAGTCCTTTAAACGTCTGAAGGATTTTTATTTGGAATAGGTTGCATGTTGATTATGTAGCAGTCAAATGGAGGGAAGTCCTAGCTCAGTTGATAAATTGCTAGTAGTTAGAGCGATGAATACATGGAAAGTGTTATCTTATAAAATAATGTGTCTGCTACTATAATGCACACAGAGCACAGTCGAGATCAGAGGAATTGAAGCATGGATTTCCCCAGTTTTCTCCCTGGGGAATTGGCCTTCATTACCTGAATGTGAAATTTGATTCTAATAGCTCATAATTGTGTGCTATGTATAGTTATATAAGCAATCTCACACTTGTTTTCATTACTTGTTCATATCATTGGAATTACCATCCCATTTGCCTGGTTTATACATTATTTAGGCTATTTCTCTCTTAGTCAGCTTGTGGTGTGGTTAGCACGCAACCCAGTTTCTAACTTAATCCCAGAATGGGCTCTGTCCCTCCAGTTCCTTCCCACACTGCCTTTCCTGTGGGTTGAGCGTTTGTCTCATCAAGTCTGCCGTCATGCTCTAAACCTCCAATGTGTCCCAAGGGTCAAATCCAGCCTGCTCCCTATTTATATTAAGAATGCTGTATTGGAATACAGCCATTAATATGTGTTTATGTGTAGCCTGTGCCAGAGCTGACTAGTTACAACAGAGACCATATGCCCCAGAATGTAAAATATTTACTATCTGGCAATTTATAGAAAATGTTTGCTATTTCCTGCTTTAAACTACAGCCCAGGGCTCCCTCCAGAAATTCTTTTCTAATACTCCCTCTAGAATGGCACCCATTGCTAATGCCTCAATAAACCCAGACTTTTGTAGTCGCTGTTGTTGTATATAAAATGCAGACAAATGTGACTCATCTCCTTAATCCATCATTATAGACATTACCCCTCTACCTCCTTCCAGTCTACACCATGGAAGAAGCACTAGTAACACGACTAAACAAACATGTAGTCATCTGGATTCTGAGTCCTGACATTCACTGGAGGAGAGTTCTCACATTGAGATGTGCTTCTGATACACCAAGTACTAGGGCCTAGTACATTTTCTAATAAAATCATAACAAGGGTCAGTTAATTCCTGTGTTATTTGCATCTATGATAAAGCCAGTGTTTCTCATATTATACCATTAAGAATAAAATGGTATACTTCTGTAAGAAATCTTTGGAAACTAACAAAACCTTCAGAAATTCATATATTTTTAATGAGTATTTGACCTATCATCAGTTGTATTTTAATAAATATATGCGTCGGTGTCTTAATTTAAATAATTTTCCTCATAAGGTCATTGTGAGTACTTAAACAAAAAACATAAAATATATTTTACAAAATATGACCAAATAGGTATGCCAGGCATTGTTTTTGCAGTTTATACATTTTGTGTGTGGGATGCCCTGTCACTGTTGCAAGGGGTCAGCTCTTCCACAAATAGGACTTAAACGGATGGACATTGTAGTGTTACAATAAAACTCTATATACAAAGTCAGGCATTAGGCCAGATTTAACCTTCTGTACATAACATTTTACATATTTTGCCTCATCGCATTCCTTTGACGATCTTATGAAATAAGTTATTTAGATGAGGAAACCAAAGTACACATTTGTAAGAAAAAAATTAATTGCCCAATACCACACAATGAACAGTGTAGCCAAATTCAAAATTGGTCATGTATGTATTTTCCAAGAGTCCAGGCTTGCATCTAAGCCTCTAGTTCTATAGTATCAGATCTGTTGAAATGCTACAAACTGAGTAGTAACAATTATTTTCCTTTAAAGATCTTCCTTAAAAGCCTTCAGTGGGAAAAAACACCTTCCTGTTCCAGTATTTTTTTTTTCTACTACTATGTGGCTAGTGGAACTGTGTCATTCTATTGTGAACACCCTGCTGTTAATCTACATATTTTTTTAATTTTCAGGGAGGTACAGTGTGATATTTATTTTTCTTTAATATGTCATTTTATCTCTCACACATACAACAACTGTAACAACAACTCTGCAGTGGACTTGGAGGAAATTTTACCACCTTTTATAATATTAACAATTTTCTTTACCAAATTTAATTAGATAATGAGAGAGAGAGTGCATTATTTCTGTCTCGCAGGTTATAAATTGGACATCATATATTTTTACTAAGACTTTAAAATCAGGTTAACATGTTTGTACGTCTTAATAGCAATTCGTGTTTAGATTGTATTGGAGGTTGTCTCAATGTTTACTTTTTATCTATGAAGATATGCATATTCATATGCTTTATTTGCGCATTCTTTAATAGGTCCACCTGTCTACATACATTTACATATTGTATGAATTCTGTTGTTTAGCCTCCAGGTATACTGAGAATCTTGTTTTAACACTTTCCTACACAGGCATCCTAAAACTACACTTCCACATTTCTGGACTATGTTTTCAAACACCTATTACTTTTGTATCAGTATTATTTTTTCAAATTGTGTTTTGTGCTTATATTGGCTTTAAAAGAATATGGCCTGGCACCTCAAGCAACACATACGTTATTGGTCTTAAAAAAAAAAGTTGTTGAATTCTAAATTACTGATTTCAAAACAGCTAGTAACTGCCACAAAACATTTTAGGCAACTCTTAAAAAATCTCTAGAGTTCTATACAATGTTTAAGCACAATATAGAAGCACTTATGATGGACTTTCTTTTCTTAGTGATTTTATTTATCACTTATAGAAATCAAATATAATTTATAAGCCAATCAATGACTCCCCAAATTTATATTTGTTGTCCAGAATACATTTCTTGATGGATCAATTGAATGCTTCAAAAGCACTTAAAAATCAACAGGTTCAAGCAAAATTTAGTATTTTAACCACTTCCCATTCTCTCTATGCCAGCCTTCACACCTGCTATTTCTCCATTTCTCCTAAGCTAGGCAAAGGGAATCTTCATCCCTCTGTCATGTAAGCCAGAATCCTGAAGATGATCACTGATCTAACTCTCAATCTCAAAGTCAATCATTAAAAAAAAGAGTCTTTACACTTGCTAAATATTAATGGAGTAATCTGCTTCTCTTTTTACTCAGTTCTCTTTGACTTTACTCATGCCTTCAGTCCAGACTATCTTCATTATCCTGGTTTAGGTTACTGCAAAGCTTTATATTCAGTCTCCCACATTCCACTGCTGCCCTCTTTTAAGCCAGTTTTCACACTCTTGGAAGTTAAAAAGAATAAATTTGATCATAAATTTTTCTAGTTTACATAATCAGAGTCTTCCCATTACTCTTATAATACATTAGTTTCATAATTTTTAAAAGCTTTAACTCACTTGATGAAAATGTATTTATAATAGAAATTGCAATATAATAGAAATGTGCCTACAAAATTATTCTAAAAGATTGCAAATGATTCCTTTTTTTTTTTTTGAGTCGGAGTCTCACTCTGTCGCCCAGACTGGGGTGCAGTGGCCGCTCCCAACCACCGCAGCCTCGACCTGCTGGGCTCCGGCGATCCTTTGCCTCAGCCTTCCAAGTAGCTGGAACTACAGGCGCGCGTTACCACGCCCGGCTAATTTTTTGATTTTTTGTACAGATGAAGTCTCACCAAGTTGCGGGTCTCGAACCTGCGGGCTCAGGCAATCCACTCACCTCAGCTTCCCAAAGCACGGGATTACAGGCTGAGCCACCGAACCCGGCTGATTCCATTTTTTAAGAGTAGCATTGGTGGGGAGAGGGCATTAAGATTATAAAAAATTATTTAAAAAAATAATGATAATTCGTATGTGTAGTGTAGTCCCTTTATCTATTTTGAAAGGTATATTCTGCTACTTAGAATTCCTCTACAACAGTGTTAATATATATTTACACTTTTAGAGATGTTTCCATACTAATTTCCAGTATTGCTTGATAATTATACCATACACTAGAAATCCATAAAATTAAAAGTTTCCCTGAATTCTTGCAAAAACTGGCAGTAAATATTTTATATTAACAAAAATATTAAACATGAATCAAAATTAAATCATGTCTATTTATTTACTAATGAATATTAAGTGTTTAAAGGACAATTATAATTTCTGTTTTTGTTTCAAGCAGGTAAAATTTTTAGTCTTCCATTTGATATAGTACTTTGATTTTTCCTATAGCATTTTATGTCTTAAAGATGTGGGGTACAATTCAGGATTAGGTGGTTAAGTGGTCATACTTACTTGTAAAAATTTTAGATAAGATTACTAACACATTAAAAAAATATAACGTTTTAGCATATTGATTTAAGTATTTCCTTCTGTTAGGCATATGCCACTAGATTTGCTTATGATATTTCTTGATAAAAATTAATTCTAACATTTTCATTATTGTTGTTATTTGTTTAATTTCATTTCTCTAGAGTTTCTTGTAGCCTGTGAATGAAGTAGATGAATCCATTTAATGTTTATTCAATCCATTTGATATTTATTTAAACAAGTGATCAACTATCATAGCATATTTTGAAGAGTTTGCAGTTTTTCATATATATAAAACACACAGATATACACAGATGCACACACACACACACACACACAAATATGTAGTGATAACTAGAGAGAGCCTGTTGTAATCACATAGGTTATACCATTTACATTGGAAATTAAAGAATGTGTCACCATGAAAGCAACATTAAAGCTCAGACCTAAAGAAAAAATAAACGTTTAAAGACGCTTAATGGAATGGTAGGCAGAAACAGATTTCAGACAGAAGGAAAAGAATCTGTGACAAGTATATAGGAGGGAATTTTAGTAATATATTTAAAATGAAAAATTAATGTGTCTTCGGTGGGGAAAGCAAAGTGTGGAGGTGAGGAGATTACACAATATGCCATCAAAGATTATGGGGACTAGATTGTAGAAGCCATCATAAGTCATGAAAAGAGGTTTACATATTATGCTTAAGAAAAACCATTAAAGAGTTGTAAGCAACAAAGCACATTTATATTTTGCAAAGATCAGACTAGCTGCTACAAAATAACCAAGAGAAAAGCAGAAGAAAAAGACAGGAGAAAAGCAGACAGAGAAATTAGATAGATGTCTACTGAAGGAGAATGAGAGATATTTACTCTGTGTCTTGTGAGGAAATGGAGAGAGAAAAATGAAGACAAAAAAGAATTAAGTCCTCATGATAAATTTGCTTGAAGTATTAAATTTAAAAAAATATATAAGTTTGGAGATGGCATAAACTCTTGGGGATTGATTGTCTGTGGAGGATTTTAATTCTCCATCTCGAAAACAGCAGATGCTGGAGAGCATGTGAGGGAAAAAGGAGCACTTCTACATTGTTGGTGGGAGTGTAAACTGGTACAAACTGTGGGAAATAGTTTGGCATATCCTAAGAGATCTGAAAATCAACCTTTCATACGACCTCGCAATCCCCCTACTGGGAATATACTGGGAGGATCTCAAATCACTCTATGAAAAAATGCCTGCACGCACGTTTATTGCAATATTATTCACAATAGCAAAAATATGGAACCAACCGTTACTGCCCATCAAAAGAGGACTGGAGTTTTAAAATGTGGTACATAGACATGATGGAATATTATGCCATAAAGAAGGACAAAATTATGAACTTCGCAGCAAATTGGATGGACTTGGAGTCTATAATACTGAGTGACTTATCACAGAAACAAAGAACTGAGTACCACTTGTTCTCACACACAAACAGACCTTGAACAATTATCATAATACTATAAGAAAGTGATTGGCAGTAGTGGGAAACTGACAGGGGAGGGAGTAGGGGCACACTTCATCAACAAGGGCATCGGCATAATGAACATTTGCGTATCTAACCCTGAATTATACCCCAATCTTTATAAGTAAAAAAAAATTAAGGAAATAAATAAAAAGAAAAAATCTAAGTTTAAAAATAAATCAGTAAAAATATTTTCCCCAAAATTAACAAGACCAATTAGAAAACAATATATAGGCCGGGCTTGGTGGCTCAGCCTGTAATCCCGTGCCTTGGGAGGCTGAGGTGAGTGGATTGCCTGAACCCGCAGGTTCGAGACCCACCTGGGCAACTTATACAATAAATCAAAAAAATTAGCCGGGCGTGGCAGTGCACGCCCGTAGTTCCAGCTGTTTGAAAGGCTGAGTGGAAGGATTGCCGGAGCCCAGAAGGTTGAGAATGCAGTGGCCAGGAGTGTGCCACTGCACTCCAGTCTGGGCAACAGAGTGAGAGTCCAACTCAAGAAAAAAAAAAAGTATATATTCACCTTTGAAATTTGGGCTGTTAGATATTCAGAAGGACATGTCAAGTAAATATTTGCAAATAAAAATCTTAAGGTTAGGAAAATTTGGCGTATAACAAAAAGATATGCAAATACACGTACATAAACTGAATTTTTAAAATTATTTTTTATTTTTCCTGATTTACTGCTAGAACATAGGAAAGTTATTATTTAATTGTGTGTGAGCATGCTTAACTGGACATCTTAAGAAACTTTATTAGTTAACATCATGTGGCTGGGCGCAGTGGCTCAGCCTGCAATTCGAGCAGTTTGAGAGACTGAGGCGAGAGGACTGCCTGAGTTCAGGAGTTCGAGATCAGCCTGGGCAACTTGACCTCGTCCCTACAATAAATCACAAAAAATTAGCTGGGCACGGTGGCGCGTGCCTGTAGCTCCAGTTTCTTGGAATGCTGAGGCGGAAAGATTGCCTGAGCCCAGTAGGTCTAGGCTGTGGTGGTCGTGAACATGGCACTGCACTCCAGCCTGAGCTACAGAGTGCGACCCCAACTCATATAATAAGCTAACATTATATACCATTTGTATTAATCACATCTTTATCATCTTCGACTTTTATTTCTTTTCCTCATTCTATTAGAATAAAAAACTTCAGAAAACAGAAAGTTTTTAAAAAACTGGTGATAGCAAATATCCTTTCTTATTCCAGACTTCAATGAGAATATTTCTTAGTTTTAATATTTAGCATTTAATAAAAGTTATTAATAACAATAAAATAAATGTGTAATAAATTTAATAAAATACATATTGATATTTAATATTTCTTATTTTTAATATGCAACACAAACTGGTCTACTGATGGCTCCGGGTGAGTAATTTAGAGCTAAAATCAAGAAATGCTGCTTTAAGATCCCTTCTGCTCTCCCTCTGCCCAACATAGACTTATTTGATACTTCGGACTCTCTCTGGAGTTTTATGCTGACCTTGGATCACCACATGCAATCAGGTCAGTGTATTAAAAATAACTTTCTACCTTTTGGGATTTAAAAACAGGCCAGCACTTTGGCGTCAATGCTTCTATTTTTTTTGTTCTTGCAGAGGATAATGATATTGAGGAGTTTGATATTCTTTCCAAAGCAACCCAGCTCTTTTCTCTCCATTCATTTTTCTACAAAAAGAGAGGACAGAAAGTGTGGGGGAGAGTTGCCTACCGGCTCTAATGCCAGACTGCGTGGGCTCAAATGCAGTTGACTCCATCTCTCTGTGCCTTAGTTTATTGTCTCTAAATGGAATGATAGGACCCACTTCTTTTTTTTTTTTTTTTTTTTGAGTTGGAGTCTCACTCTGTCGCCCAGACTGGAGTATAGTGGCACGCTGCCGGCCACCACAGCCTCTACCTGCTGGGCTCCGGCCATCCTCCCGCCTCAGCCTTCCAAGTAGCTGGAACTACGGCTAATTTTTGATTTATTGTAGAGATGAGGTCTTGCCAAGTTGCCCAGGCGGGTCTCGAACCCGCAGGCTCAGGCAATCCACTCACCTTAGCCAGGACCCACTTCTTATGGCTGTTAAACAGATGAAATGACCTAACCCGCTTAAGTCCTCATTGGGTGTATGGCTTTAAGTGTCTAACCCAAACTATTCCTATCCTTGTTGTTAGCCCTGTTTTGACAGAGTTGTGTGACCTTAAATCCCCTAAGCTATGATTGTTTTGTTTCTATAATAAGAATAAAAACCTGCTTTTCAATAATTACTTTGAACAATAAAATCTGTATTGAATGTGAACTTCTCTTGGCTGGACTACAGCAAATAATCATGTGTAAATAAACAGCAACATGACACTTTGGTTTAGCATATTCAAAAGTGTTTGGAGAGACTTGGATACTCCCAGGTAAAGAGAGCAAACTCCATTATGCTTATTCTGCCATTAGAAAGAATAAATACTTATCTCACGCTATGAAAATGTGTTTCATTTGTGTTTATAACAATCTCAACTCTAGCTCAACAGTCTAAAATTGGGCAGGATTTGTTTTAACATATTTCTACATGGCTAAACTAAAAGTTAGAAACACGTTCAAATCATTTGGTGTTTAAATGAGAAAAGTGGTAACTTGCAGTAAAGTGACTTTTGACATGAAAATTGAATCTTCCATTAATTATTTTAAAAATTATTTCAAAGATTTCTACGAAAGTGTTCAATTATTTTTGTTTACTTACAATTAAAAAAGACTCGTATTATAATTATTGAAATAAAATTATAAATTTTTCTTTCAATGATTGCCTCTGTGATTGTTTGGAAAATTTAGCATTTATTTATTGCAAACTTTTTACAAACATGGTATATTTCAACTCAAAATCATGCATACTAGTTAAATCTTAAGATTTACACACACACACTGTATATGTGTGTGTTTGCATGTAGGCGTGTTTATGTAAACATATTTATTTCTACCAATTTTCTTTTTTCTCTTTATTCTTTTACATTTTGCAGATAAAAAGATGATTAACAGTTACAGTAATGCATTTACCTTTACTTTATAATAATAAGTAATAATTACACTATCAAGTTATTCACTGTCAATATGTTGTTGTTGCCTCACTTTTTGTTCCAAACATATTGGTTTTTCCTTTGCTTATCAGTCTCGCCAGCATTCCTCATGTCTCAGAGACTTTTCTTTTTTTTTTTTTAAGTATTTTCTCTCATCAGTTCACACTATCCCGGGTCCCATTTGTTTTTCCCCTGTACAAGTCTTATTTATTCTTCACTAGTGAAGATTCCATGACTCCTTGCTTGAGAGAAGTTGCCCTGTAGTCAAACATATAGGAGAGTTTTCTTTTGAAATCTTTCCACATGAATAGTTAAATTCTGTGGAGCATTTTTGTTTAGGGTAAAGAATATATATTTACTAACAGAGTATACTACTTACTAAGGAAGTGCTTCTTAACTTTCTTGGTTGAATCCTGTTACTCACTACTGCTCACATTCCACTGGTAGGAATTATAGCTTTTTTTTTTTTTTTTTGAGTTGGAGTGTCACTCTGTCGCCCAGACTGGAGTGCAGTGGCCACTCCCAGCCACCATAGCCTCAACCTGCTG
>NW_007253174.1:243890-295028 GCF_000164805.1 Carlito syrichta
CGATCCTTCCGCCTCAGCCTTCCGAGTAGCTGGAACTACAGGCACACGCTACCACGCCCGGTTAATTTTTGATTTATTGTAGAGATGAGGTCTTGCCAAGTTGCCCAGGTGGGACTCGAACCCGCAAGCTCAGGCAATCCACTCACCTCAGCCTCCCAAAGGCACAGGATTACAGGCTGAGCCACCGAGCCCAGCTGGAATTATAGCTCTTATTTGAGTCATCACTTCCCACCCACTATTCTCTTATGAAAATGGCAGTGAAGAATAGAAATATTGCTGAAGAATATAAAGATTGAACACCATTTGCTAATGACCAAAATTAATAAAACCTATAAGAAGTTGTATGTGACAGAGTTATTACTGAGTAGTAATAAAAATATCAACACCTAAAATTAGATCTTGAACTTATATTAGGCCTTTGCTATTGATTTGATTTCATTATCCCATTTTGACTATATTAAACTGAGGAAGATGATTTCCAGAAAGGTTCATAACTATACCTAGATCATTCAGCTTCCAAGGAGCCAATCAGGAACTTGAACTTTAAGATTCTAGATTCAGGTGTTATTACTTTAATAATGACTCTTTGTAATGTAATTTAATTCACATTTTCAAAAATAATTAGGTCATGCTTTTGTAATGTGAGCATCATAAGGTAAGCACTCTTCTTTTCAACAGAATGGATAACACAAGTGGGATGAGAATCTAGAACACACTACTCCATTGAGACCACTGTGAGAGAATGAGTCCTAACTGCAAGGTTTGAAGCAAATGCACCTCAGTAATATATATTTTTTAAAAATATGAATTATACGCTGGTCATGGTGACTCACACCTAGAATCCCAGCACTTTGGGAAGCCGAGGCAAGAGGACTGCCTGAGCCCACGGAGTTGAGCCCAGCCTAAGCAGCTTGGCGATACCTCATCTCTACAATAAATCAAAAAATTAGCCAGGTGTGGTAGTGCGCATCTGTAGTTCCAGCTACTTGGAAGGCTGAGGCAGAAGTATCACCTGAGCCAGCAGGTTGAGACTGTGGTGGCCATGAGTGTGCCACTGCACTCCAACCTGGGTAACAGTGTGAGACTTCAACTCAAAATATATATATATATGAATTATTACTAGTGCACTGAAAAACTAAGGCTCAGAAGGTTTAAGAATGTAGTACAAGACCATACAGATAATGAGCAAGTTGGAATTCAAACCTAAGATTTTTATCATATTTAAAAGACTTTCCATCATACCAAGGAATGGAAGATTTATTACCCTTGGAGACATAAAGAAAATATTACTTTAAAAATGTTTACAGCTTTTAATTATTTATTTAAGAAAGGCATTTGATCATAAAAAAAATTCCTTAATTAACTGTTCAGCTCAGACTGAACATTCTGGAAAAACAATAATGACTAAACCCAGCAAACATTTATATTTTCTTCATGACTCTATACTAGATAAGTATTGGAGAGTTAGGATTACTGTGGTTTCATGAAACATTTTAGAGGAATAAGACAACATATAGTGTCTCACATTCTGTTAAAGATTGCACTAACTATCTATACATGCTCATGTGACAGTTTGAGGAAGTCTATTGGTATCATTAAACTTAGTGATCATAAAATTAGCTACAGTTCAAGTGAAGATATTTAGAATGTATAACCAGTAAGCGTGAGCAGTAATGCTTCCAGAAATTATAAGAGTAATATTGCATCTTCTTTTAAGAACTACCAGAAAAGAGAAATTATGTAGACATTAGCTTGCAGATTCCCTAGACAAGGAAATCTGCACTGGTTTCTAATATTAATTTGTACTAACTACTTAATTAGGGCCTCTGGGCTTGTTCTTTGAGAGCTAGGGACACTTTCAGTGAGTGTTTTTCCAATTCTCTATGATTAAAGAGATTTCTGACTCTGGAAAACTCACATCTGGCAAACACACATCAAAGGTTAGAAACTCACAATCTACTTTATTTCATATCAGAGAATAGAAATTTATCAATATGAATTGAGAATGACAGAAATGCAGCTGGACCAAACAGTTTCCATGACTAAGGAAGACCCAGAGAAGAAAAAGGTCTTTCAAATTATTTTTATGATTGATTAAAATTTCATCTTAAACCATGCTAATATTTGACTAGGGATCAGAAGAAGAGAGTCCAATTCACTAAGTCTCAGTTGGAAAATACTTGGAAGGTACAAACTCTCACAAATAAGAAAGGCTGAGAGAGTCCTATACTATCTACTCCGGCCACGGACACCAGCCCATATAATGAAATTGAGTAGGACATTATATTTTTCACATTCTAAAATGCAGTTTTATTTCCATCCCTACTGATCTATTTTAATGACCCCCAAGTCATATATCACAGGGATTGAGTTAAATTACTTCTATGGTACTTTGTTTTATGTGTTTTAAATAGCTGGGATTACATTTTAAAGTATTCATTTTGTATGAGAAACTCACTAAAATTACAGTTTGCCTGATGCAAGCAACAAAAATATTTAATTGAAAAAATATTGAAAATATATAAAGAAGTTCAAAGGGTCAGAGATAATTTATGATGCAACAGATTGTAAAGATGTTACCTTTCAGATGCTCAGTACCAAAATCTTTTCCCTCCTTGTTTATTAAAGGTACAAAACTCAAGTGGCAAGTGATCAATGGGACTTGTGTGTGTCACAAGCCAACTCTTTGCTCAGGAAAACAAAGAACGTCTTAGTAATCTTCTAGTGTGACATTGAGAATTCATATGTAAGCATTTTTTCAAGTGATACTATATATGTTAATAAAAGATAATAAATTACAACCTCTAAGAGTATATTATGTGTCTACTATACTCACCATTACACTGTGGCTTGTATATTAGTTTTCTATTTCTGTGTAACAAATGACTACAGACATAGCAGCTGGAAATGACATCTATTTATTATTTCAAAGTTCTGAAGGTCAAATGTCTGGGCAGGCTCAATTGGATTTTTTCTGCTTAGGATCTCTCAAGGCCAATAACGTTTTGAATACTCTTCTTTTTTTCTCTTTTCCTTTTCAAATTCTACCAATGTCTTAAGACCCTTTCAAGTACCATCATGATTTTTTTTTTTTCTGTTTTTGGCTCCTCTAGTGCTCTCTGCCCTCTTTCTTCTAAGCAAATGCAGTACATATAGTTTGTATTATATAAAATTAGATAATAGTAATATTCTCTTTATGTTTTAAATTTTGGATACATTTTTTTAAAGACTATAAGTTATTACAGGTTGTCTATTTCACATATTATTATCCACAGTGTCAATCAAAGTTTTAAAAAGATAGTGGATATTGATTTTTCCTTATATGTGGATATTTCCAAATAAAATGTAATGTCAAAATAGGATACTCTCAAATCCAAATATTTTTTATTAAGCCTGAATTCAAGGAAGCACTCCTCTTTGAAACTCTTGTCATTTAAGAGATTATAAAATCATATTTTCTCTAATTTTGTCCATCTCTGCTCTTTTTCCATAAAAATATTTTCAACTATTGACAATGTAAAAATCTGTAATTGTAAGATAAACATGTGTAGGCACATTTAAAAAAAGGATTAATTATCAAAGGCAAAAACAAAATTGCAAAAACTTTGGTGTCATACAAAAATGGCATGTGGATTCCTCACAACCGGCTTTCTGTGCCCTGGGCAGATATGTTTTGGAACCAGGCAGTTGGCTTAGTAAGAGCTCTGGCACTAAACAAAAGGTTTTCAACCTTCAGGGTTTACCATTTGAACATACTTCAGATGCCAGATTGGGCTGCCCTAGAGTTGATGAGAATTTGACAAACCTGTATATGCGTGTATCACAGAGGGACAGAGGGGCAGGATCTGAGACACAGACAAAGTCACTAAAAGAGAATTGAAAAACACCAGCAGAATGTAATATAACCTGACAAAATTCAGTGGACCCAGAGCCAATCCATTAAGGAGCAAGGATTGGACCCTCAAGCTGAGACATCTGGCCATTTCACCTTGGCCACTGATGGTGAAATAAAGACAGGCCGTTCTGGATTCAGAAAAATTGAGATGGCTTTTCAATGCTTCCTGACATTTCCATTTTAAGACTATATCAAAGTGTTCTTGTGTTTCTCGTCAATTTTAAAAATCAATCTTTTCATTCTAGCCAATTTTAATAATGGGGTTTATGTATTTTAATGGCATTGCTTCTCAAATATAGAGGTCATCTATACAGAGAAAATAACGTTGACTTTTCCTTTACATGAGATTTGAATGTGTCTAAGATAACCACATCTAAAAACCTTTTCCAGTAAAATAATTGGAACTTCCTCCACCTAAGGTCTGTTTTCATTCATATGAAAAATGCAATGGCTCTGTCTTAGGACAGTAGCATCCTTGCGCCCACTGTGAGGATTTTAACTTAAGTTTTTGTCCCTTGTGAGAGCCTATGTAGTGACACATTCAAGTGTGTCCTCGAACATTACCTTCTGACTGAGGGTTTCAACCTCCAATAGTGGGAACAACATAGCTTGTGTTTAGGGATTTTATATTAATGTGAATTCAATTATCTCCTTTGAGAAAGAAAAAGTATAAATAATTTTAAATGTTTGGATTTTGTATACACCATTTCGACTATATTAATTAGAGTTAGCCTTGCACTTGCTAATGAAAAAATTTTATTTTTAATTGAGTTAAATTTTAATTTTATAATCAACATAATCAGTTAAATGAATAATAATAAAGCGCACTACTCCTTTGAGCTTTTCTGAAAAAGAAATAAGCCAGTGAAATAATTTTTAGCCTCTGATGTGACAACTGTGGAGGTAGAGAAACTCGTCTGTGGTAAACCGATCTGATGGAAAGAATTGGGACAGGCATTCTTAATTATCTGAGTCCAGGTAATATACAGAGATGTTTCACTGGTATAATTTGCATCCTTTCTGGATCACACCATAAGGTCCAATCTCATTTTCTCTGTGTGTTTCCAGGCATAGGAGCCAATGTCTAGTCAGAGATATTAACTCTTGTTTATCTTGAGACACATTATTTTTCAGAGATAAATGTTATGGTGGGAGTAGAGAGAGGAGAATATAGGAAGAGACAATTGGCAGTCTTTCGTTGGTAGAACACAATCCATAGATTCAATTCCTTAGAAAGAATGCAGGCTTTTTGGAAGTATTTGGAAGATTAGACATATAGAGTATTTTTTAAAAATCGCTATTCTAACCTCTTCTAATCCCTATAGCTAACTAAAGAGTCATTCTCCAGTCAAATTCCTGGCTCCTCTATCCCAATAGAGTGCTTGGGTCTTCCTTAGCCAAGAAACGATCTGTCTGTCAGTAAATCTTTGTTCACCAGCAGGTGAGTCAAGATTTTGTCTCATTGCCCTCAAGTTTCTACCCAGTTTCCTGTGAAGGTCTCTGATCCTGAACTTCAGCTAGACTACCTCTCCTCAAACCCAGTGTACAGAGCCAGTCATTATGAAGCTTCTGACTTGTTTATGGAAAGCCCTCCAAATTGTCTGCTGGAACTGAAGTCTTAACCATGCTCTCTACCTCATTTGACTAAAACATTGACTCCTTGGGGGGAGTGGGGGAATGTCATTTTGTTTTTATTTTAATGCTTCCATTAATTGTGTCAGGAGATTTTTGCTTTATTAGTTCATCAAATCCTGAAAACAATCCTAAGATGCTGTTATTATTACTGTCATTTAAACAGCCAGGTACTATGAATTCTAGTTGCGGGAGATAGCCTGGGTAATTGTCTGTAGTCCCAAAGGGTCCTATCTCTCAGTTCGTTTGTATTTTAGTTCCTGACTGATGTTACAGTTGTCAAGTCTTTATGGATTCTGATAAAATATATTTTATAGGATGATAAATCTGTCTTTTCAAAATTTCAATACAGACACCTGAACCTATACATCTCTTGATGTGAGAATATTTTTTCACCCTTAAATCATCCATCTTATCACTTTATCAATAGTATTTTATAATTTTAGGTTGCTTTAATAATTGTATCTTCTTTTGACTTGACCTGAATTCCAAACAGAACTACCTTTTAAAAGAAAAAAAAATATGCAATAATAAACATAAAAGGGAGATTATTTATCTGATCCACCCAAGGTATAGTTTTGGCTAAAGGGGAGATTAGTTGCTAGTGCAATGCTAGGGCTTTTTCTCCATTTCTGGGTACTAATGATCTCTATTTAGGCTTGTACTCAGATATTCTCTATCTATCCATGACATGATGTTATCTTTGGCCAGGCACATAATCTATCACTTGAATCAAAGCATCAGGTAGTAAGAGAAAAAAAAAAGTCTTACTAATAGCCTTACCTTAGAATTCTTTTAGTAACATCTCAAGTAATTTTCCAATTGGGCAAAAAATGAACCCTTTTCTGAACCACAGACTGGTTTAATGAAAGGTGGTCGACTGACAAGGTCTGGATTAAGTAATTGAGGAAAGAGTCAATCTAATGATATCATCTGAAATTGGATTTCTGTGTAAAACTGTTGGATATATTTGTTCTGTTACCAGAAGAAAAAATAAAATCATGTTGGACAGGCAAAAATAGCCGTCATACACAAGGTGCTTTTATATTTAAATGAAGAACAAGAAATATGAGTGTTCTAAAAAGTGGGACAGTGTTTGGGTTTTTTTTGGGGGGGGGTTTATTATTTATTTATTTTTTGAGTTGGAGTCTCACTCTGTTGCCCCATCCATGGCACATTCACAGCCACTGCAGCCTGGACCTGCTTGGTTCCGGCGATCGTTCCACCTCAGCCTTCCAAGTAGCCGAAACTACAGGCATACGTTACCATGCCCGTACAGTTTTTGATTTTATTGTAGAGATGAGGTTTCTCCAAGTTGCCCGGGTTGGTCTTGAACACGTGGGCCCAGGCAATCCACTCGTCTCGGCCTCCCAGGCTGAGCCACCGAGCCTGGTAAACTGAAGGCAATTTTTCTTTTCATTAAATTATTAAGCATTCCCTTGGCCCTTGTTTCAGTAACATTTTAAAATAAAAAATAGAATACATGATATAAAAAAGTATTTTATTAATTGTAAATTTAGTTACATGAAAATTTCACAATGACATAAAATTGTATTAACTTTTATTTATAGCAGTATCTGTATGAGCAATTCTTCGAACCATAATAGAAAATGCATTACTTATACTTATTCATTTCCCAATGTTAAAACTATCAATTTCTTCCTATTATAATTCTGTGTCCCCAAAATAAGGCACAGAAAAAAATTATTGATTTTTGCTAATTCAGAAGAACTCAGAACAGACAGAAAAGCAGTAAAACTAAATCAAGCAAACCCACCAATTTTTGAGTCCTCCCATCGTTCTCTAGACAGATGAATCTGGCTTTATTTTGCAAAAAATATAGTATATAAACTCTACCTACAATTTGTAAAATTACTTCATAATTTTTATAATCTAGAATTACAACCTAATATATAAGGGAAACAAGTGGGTATTTGTCCATTCTTACAATGTGTCCTCAGCATCTTACATAGTCTTTTATCATAGCATTTCAATAAAAAATTAATTCAGTAAAAATCTATGGAGTGTTTAGTAGATGTTAAGCAAAGCTTGACCCTGTGTGGGAGCACGTAATCACAATTTATTGTAAATATTTTTTCTAAATCTACAAATTTAAGAAATTATAACAAAATAGTTGTAACTAGGTTATTATATTGCTTTCTCAAGTAGTTTTCCTACATAAAGAGGAGAATGAGAACTAAGGATTAAACCAGGGCTGCTTCTTCATGAATCTTGGAGTTGGTAGTGTTTTTATCTTTTGAATATAAGAGTAGTTAAACTTCTTAAAACTCACTTATATCCCGAAGGGAAACCATTGATAATCAGTATGAGATCTATCTCAAGAGTCTCATCCGTTGGCTTCATTCCATATATTAACCTCTATTATTAATGATTTAACAACAACAGAAACAGGTATTATGATATTTTTTCCATGTTTAAGATTAATGTCCTCAATTCTATAAATGTCCTCAATGCCTATACAGTAACCTAGAATTGCTGGATTATTCTCTATCCCTTGATTGGAAGAGAGAGATTTGTCACACATATGGGCTTAAATGGTGCATTCCTAATATCATAGAACGAGTTTAGTCATTACTGTCCACAACAATTTCAGTGTTAATTTATTCCTTCCTGGTATTCATTATGTGATTTAATTTTTCACAATTCATTCAAAACAGCATAAATAACCAATTTAATTTTGAGAAACTACATTTTAATCTTACTGTTTCTTTTCAATGTGCTAGGTGCAAGATTAATTTTAGCACATTCACCAGTGCATCCTTGAAGCTCATCTCACAACTTTCTAATCAGTTGATCTCTTCTGAAACTTTAGAATCTTCTGACAAAGTAGTATTTTGCTTCCTGAAAAAAAAAATCTTTACATTATTTTATATACACATAACTAACTCTTGTTGTTTTGATTATTTATTAAATGAATGAATTTGACTCAAAAGTGAATACAACAGACATTGAATATCAATACTTATGAAGAGAAAGAAAATAAGTCCAGACAAGAAGGGGTGGGAGGGAGAAAAATTTTCCTGCCTGCTGTGCAGAAAAAGAACTATTTGATCTTCGTATCAATTTTTATATTTCTCTTTATAGACTTAATGTTTCTAAATTCTCATGCTGTGCTTATGAATTAAAAAGTTGAGCTAATAACGTTGCAATTAGGGTGGATGGTGAATATGAATTTGTTAAGTTATTCATAAGTTCAAGATTATGAAAATATCATATGCAATGTAGTAGTATATAATACAATGAAAAATAACATAAAATTACTTTCGGTTTTTTTTTTTTTTTTTTTTTTGAGTTGGAGTCTCACTCAGTCGCCCAGACTGGAGTGCAGCGGCCACTCCCGGCCACCGCAGCCTCGACCTGCCGGGCTCCGGCCATCCTTCCGCCTCAGCCTTCCGAGGAGCCGGAATTACAGGCATGGGCTACCACGCCCGGCTGATTTTTTGATTTATTGTAGAGATGAGGTCTCGCTGCCCAGGCGGGTCTCGAACCCGCGGGCTCAGGCAATCCACTCACCTCAGCCTCCCAAAGGCGCGGGATTACAGGCTGAGCCACCGAGCCCGTCTACTTTCAATATTCCAAATAGATTATCTTTTCTTGATACTGTTTACAATTTCTAAAGTTCAATATCTTTATTGTCTCATATAAATTTCATTTCTGCCATTAAGCATTTAATTAAAATTGCAAAATGATATAAACATGTTTCATAGGAATTAAAAGTTATATAAGTTAGTAAAATGAATATCAGTTTCAATTAGAACTCTACATAGATATCTCAGAGATGAACCAAGATCCACTCAGAGGGATGGTGGTGGTTTATGGAGAATCACCTCACAGAATCATAGCTTTATTTCTTCCCTTCCTTTCACCTCCTCTCTCCTCCCCTCGCCTCTTTTCCCATCTTCTCCCCTCTTTTCCTTCTCTCTTCTCTTTTATTCTAATCTCTTCTCTTTCCCCCTTCTTCTTTCTCTTCTCTCTCTCCCCTTCTTCCATTCCTCTCACATCTTGCTTGACTCTCTGAAAACCACCTTGTATCTTTCAGTAGCAACATCATCAACCCAGTATCACCCATATGTTAGATATTTGAATCAGGAGGCCCCTAAACTTCTTAGTCTATGAAAAAGAAGTTCTATCAGTTCAAGGATCTCCAGTTCAGTTCTGCAAATAAAGAATTTATATAGTAAATTAGTAAGTAGGGTTGGTGTCAAGTCTCCGGGTATTAATATAAACACTTTATTTGTCTTAGTATTATCGTTCTTTGCTCAGGCTCCTTATAAAAGACCGGCAAAGTCTTAGGACTAAGGATTTAATCAATCTTTATTACAAGAGATATGACTCACAAGAGTGCTGGAAACTGAGGTGGTCTTGAGTAATCCAGACAAGTCAAGTTGTACCTTTGGTTTTCAATCCCCTCATCATGGGAGCTTAAATTCAAGGGTATCCAAAGCAACTTACAGCTCTACAGTTTTTTAATTCATCCCCTTTCTTCTCTATTATTATATTAGGAAGTTTTCTCATTTATGTTTATATTCAAAATTATATCATAATCAAATTCTATATTATTATTATCTTAGCACTAAAATGCAATATAGTGAAATTATAACAGTGTATACAAGCAAAACAGCAGTCACTGCAAATTTCCTGAGAATTGCCTGTGTATACGATGCCATTCATATTGTGAGGGCATCTGCGGCCCTGCATCATGGGATATAAAGAGTAGAAGGACTGGTAGATAATACATTATGGTAGGTAATAGAAATATGCATTCATTTTCTCTTTTTAAGTCACTTTTTAAATTGAAAAAAATTTTTACAAAGAAAACAAAAAGCATTTGTTCTTATTTCATTCCCAAATAATTTCACATCACTCAATGACGTTTGAAATGTGACAAAGTTTGCTTCCATTCAAATGTAGCATGGGAATAATTTCAAACCAACTTCAAGATCACATTCGCAAAATGTTGGTTTGAAGTCATTGAGCATGGATAATCACGTCTTACGCCATCTGTTGACAAAATGGAATTCTGCAGCCTGGAAGGCTCCTGAATAAACCTAAGCTTGTATTAGTGCTGGAAGCTAATTTAGGAAGGAGAAAAACAGAAACAAGGAAGCAGCAACAACAAAAAGCCATGGGGTGTCCTCATAAAAAAGCAAACAAAAGAAAGATCAAGAAGTGCAGACCCGGAGCTTAGATTCTTCTTTATTTGCACACATCTGCTTACTGAACACATTCCAACTTAATTATATAGCCAAATTACCATCCCCTTACTGACTATTGTCATGGTTTTCAGATTCTTCCAAGTGTCAATTTCAGTGTAACTCCCTGTATATTTTAAAACAATGCCTGAAAATTTTCCTCTCTCTGCAATTATGTTACATCTGAGGATATGTGCTTTTTTCCTCATCTAATCAAATTTTTCATGTTAGTTTCCTTAAAAAGAACCTGTAAGCTGTGTATAAATTTGCCCAGGTCATTTGTGTCTGGATCATAAAGAAAGATTAAAAAAATAAGTACTTGAATTTCATAGCAATATTAGAAATATGGAATTTCTTATTTTATTTTATTTTTTTTAGAAACAAGATCATGCTTTCTTGCCCAGGCTGGAGTGAAGTGGTGCAATCATGGCTCAACCTTCTGGGCTCAAATGATCCTCTTGCCTCAGCCTCTTGAGTAGCTGGGACTATACATGTGCAACAACACACAGATATAAAATCAAAACAACAAAAAAATCAAGTTAAGGTAGCAATTGATTAAAGATTTTACATTCTAGCCGGGCTCGGTGGCTCAGCCTGTAGTAATCCTGCGCCTTTGGGAGGCTGAGGTGAGAGGATTGCCTGAGCCTGCGGGTTCGAGACCTGCCTGGGCAACTTGACGAGACGTCATCTTTACAATAAATCAAGAAATCAGCCGGGCGTGGTAGCACATGCCTGTAATTCCGGCTACTTGGAAGGCTGAGGCGGAAGGATCACCGGAGTCCAGCAGGTCGAGGCTGCGGTGGCCGGGAGCAGCCACTGCACTCCAGTCTGGGCGACAGAGTGAGACTCCAACTCAAAAAAAAAAAAAAGATTTTACATTCTATACACTACTAGTTATTACAATTTTTTTTTTTTGTGGCAATAGGATCTTACTATATTGCTCTGTCTGTCCTTGAACACCTGGCCTCAAGTGATTCTTCACCACAGCTTCCCAAAATTCTGGCATTACAGGTCAAACCATTGTGCTTGGTCTATATTTCCTTTGTTTTAAACTTAAGAAAACTAAAATTTCCTCTTATGTGCTAAATGATAAGAATTTTTATTTTAAAAACATCCAATCTACTGAAGATGATTGCCAGCGACTTCTAGAAATACCATGAAAAATATTGTACAATAATATCAATATTATAAAAGTTTTTATCCCCAAAATATATTTATACTGAAAGTCTCTGTCAGAAGGAAAGTAATTCATTTAATGATAAGTTATTTTATCCAGTGTTTTTCAACCAAAAATACTTGCTGTCTGGTGTGACATAGACTTATTTATAACAATTATTGAAGCATTAAGTTCAGGTTTATAAATATGAATGACTTTTGAAATTTTGTTTCTAACAAAGAGTTTATATTCTTTGATAAACACATTGGAAGAACATAAGATATAAAAACTGAAAATATTCTGGAGACTATCTATATAGTCTACTAGCAAGATTATTTTAATAAACTAGCTACAAATCTATTTACAAAACATTTATTAAATGTTTACTTTATGCTAAGGATGGTGAAAGGCTATTTTTACATTCACAATCACACTAACTTTATACAGCAATCCTTTAACAAAGCTTCTTCTTTTCTATGTAGAGTTCTCACTCAATATTTCACTTTTTAAAATTTTAATTATTTTGTTGTATTTATGTCTTGACTTCTATAGTTCAGAATCTTTCAGATATAAAATCAAAATGACAAAAAAATCAAGTTAAAGTAGTAATTGATTCGAAAAATTTTGCATTCTACTGAGATTATAAGATTTGAATTTGTATTGACAAGGATAGATCGTGATTTTGCATGGATGCTGTTTATATAACTTTTGGTCTTTCTAGATGTCATCAGCTTCAGAGTAGATCCATGACTGTGTATTACTCGTTTGCTTGGAAATATGCTTTCCCTATATATTACAAACTGAAAAAAAATCCTTTTAAGTCTTGTAAATGTAGACTTAAGTCTGATTCAGATCTGGGCAAGACTTCAGTTATCGCACCAACTGTATATTACCCTTAGGTGCTGGAGGAAGACAGCCAGTGAATCCAGGCAGAAGCCCATCCATTTGGCAAATAATGGGTTTCGCCAGTGGAGACAGCTGCTTTACTGCCTTCTGGCTGAAATGTCGTGGAAAAAAATCCCTACAGATGAAGAGGAGGACAAAAATATTGGTAATTCAGAGGAAATCCAGGAAAATAAGGATTTAAAGCCAGGAGAAAAGCAGTTTGTAATCACTCATTTAGGAAATTGGACCCAGATTTTTTAGGATAATGTCAGTTGTGTTGTCTTCCTTCAAATGTATTTTCTACTCTTTCCAAGATAGTTTTATTCATATTTAAATATAGACTATCTTTCAATAATGTAGTACAAGAAGGCCAGCTTTTCCTGCATTGATTCAATCATGGATAATTGTTCAGAAGTAGAAAGTGTTTGGAAGTGTAAAAGCATCCTTATTGATCAACTTGGCAGTTTACTTTGTCAGCGTTTACATACGAACCATCATCCATACAATTTCTCAGAAGTGTTCGATGTAGGACCAATTAGTAATTAGAATGAATGAGAGAATGAATATCTAAACTTTATAATACTCATTTTATGGTCTTGTGCCTATGACTAGGTGATTTGCAAACAATAAAAAGGTTTATTTATCTAGAACTAAGATATCATACCAGAAAATGGTTTTGAAAGAATCTAGTTATATGAATCATTTTTAGATTTTCAAGGATGGAGCAGGTGTTTACAAGGAAGTCCAGAAGAGTATCCTCAGAATGAGTGGTTTCTGGATAGCAAAAATAAAATTAAACATAAAAAATAACAAACACAAAATGAAATAAGGAATGGAATTCCAGTGAAGAAATGAACATAGGAGACATCGTTTAGGATTTCTAAAAATATTCAGATGATATTTAAGTGAGACTAGATGTGTCTCCAAGCTAGTAACAGTTTTCAGAGAAAGATAATTTACCAATAATATGATACTATTATTTACTCTATCTCTTTAGGTTACCAGGTTTCCTGTAAAGTCCTGGTTAATAGACTTTAATTGCAATTATTGTTTCAAATATTTCCATTCTAGTGTGCATACCCTTTTCTTCTTTTATGATTATGCCAAAGATCATAATCTCATATATAGGACTTTGAGTGTTCACTTGTAAAAATTAAATATGTCTAATATATTTTGATCTTCTTGACAGTATGTAATAATGTAAGCTTCAATATTTAAGTATAAAACAAAATGTCATGAACTAAGAGCACAAAAAAGAAAAAAATTGAAACCAGTTTCACTTCAATTGACCCAGAATTTGAGCCTACAAAAATAATAATTAATTACTGTCAACCTTGACTCTCAGATGTTCCCTTCAATCTTCTGAAGCTCAACCATATTACATATTTCAGGATAAATGTGAGGCAAAATAAAGAATCACCAATTAACACAAGCACAGGTTAACAGAACTTTCCATAAACCACTAGAAATGTGTAATCAAAACACTTTGAGTTCATTCTATAAGTCTGCTTATAAAAAGAAATCTAAAGGACCTAACTGAACACTATGTAGTCTAATAATTGCTTGTTTACATTTCATGATACTTTAAAGAAAATGCCTCTTCAACTAAATGATTCCAATTGCTTGATTTTTCAAATTGTTTAACATAATTTTTTCATCTCCTACTAAATTCATGTTATCCCTTTAGGAACAGTAGAAATCTTTACTTTCATAATGTTTAAAAAAATCTTATTGAGAGAAAATACACTTTCATTGCCTAAATCCTGAGTTCTCATTATTTCTTTCTAAATGATTGTTTCCCTGTCTGCATTAATGCGAAGTACTTCTTAATAATTTGGAAAGGCTTCAGTAATAAGAATTGCACGTACTACTATGGAAATAGTGTACACTGAAGTGGCCTATGAGTAAACTTGAATTCTTTCAATTTCTATTTCAACTCACGATCAAGACTAGTAATGCTAGTCATTCATACCCTGAGAGATTTAGTCCTTTAAGGAATACCTTGGAAATTTAGCCTTCATATGATAAGTGCAAGGATGAATTTCACGAAATTTCTAAAGCCCTAAAAGAACAAATAAAATTATATAATAGAAAGCAAATGCTCAAAAATTATTGTAAAACGTAGAAAACATAAGACAAACCAGCCTGGAAAGAAGTAGAAATAAGTGGCAATGAAGCAAGACACACAGCAGAAACCTGGTTAAATCTATACCTAAAGGCTGATACATTTCTCTCAACTTTTAGTTTCAGGAGACAATAAGGCCCCTTTTTCTGAGTTGAGTCTTCTATTACTTGCCATTGAAATCATGCTAAACCATGCATTTAAACTAATTCATTAATGCTTTGTATTCATTTATAAACTCAGTTATCTTTGACTAATTGATTGATTAAATGACATTTAATGTGTATCAGCACCAATTCAGTGTATATTTACAGTGACAGTTTACCAATCAGAAATTCTATCAATTACACAGTGTTATGTCAGGCATTTTGACATTTTTGCTTGAATAAATTTCTAAATGAATTTATTAGATTTAATGGTAGAACACAAAAATATTTAAGTAAGCTTCTTTTGTGGGAGTCTAATTTAATATCTGACCACAAATCAACAAAGAGTTAAAAAGACAGCAAAAGGTGATGTATTGGGAAATAGTAACTAAAGAGATGACCGTTTGGAGAAGCATATTAAACTGCTGAAAAAAATTGTATTGGTTATAACATAGGAATTGGACATCATCTAATACAGCAGGTTGGGGCACTAATTTTTTGAAGAACAAATTGAAAAGTTATATAAAAATACTAATAAATATATACTTTTGTATTTATTAATTTGATAACTCCAAATGTATCTCAGTAAAATAATTGACTACTATACAAAGATATGACTAATATATTAACATAATTGTTATTTTATAAAGTATACATTATAAATGACTTCACCTTCTAAAATTTGACTTTAGTCTCAATAAACTTATAACAGATGTAACTATCTTAAAAAACAAAAATATTCTTTATAGTTGAGGCATAATATCCAATACTTAGGATAGAGAGAAATGCAATTGAGGAAGTGAGAAGAAATGATAGATAGGACTTTGTAAGACTGTTATGGAGTTGAGACTTATCCTAAAGGCATTGTTGATCTGTAGTAGGAAGTAAATTAGTAGACTGACATACACAGATGTGCATTTAGCTTTTTGAACTCACTGTAGCCACAGGCAAGAACCACTGGTTTATTATTCGATAAAGTGGTCAGAAAAATAAAGGGACCTCATCTAAAAACATTATTTTAAAATCCATCCAAAACTTAACAACAATCATTTATTGAGCTCATACTATACGTCAGAAACAGTAAAATACCGAAATAAACAATTTAAGACTTTCCATGTCAAAATGTGCCTTTGACCAAAGTTCATTTTTTATTGTAACTGTTCCGATAAGTCTCAAGGCATAAAGTGATGAAAATGTAGCTATATTTTGAGAACAAGCATCTATTTCTTACAGTTATTCCTGGACAAATTTGCTCTAATATATTTTAACATTATGAACAATGACTTAGGTTATATGACATACAAATAATAAAGTTTTGGAATCAATGAAATATTTTGTATTTTGATTATCTAAACGTTTCAACAAAGGTGATTTGGCATATCACTATTACATTAGGCATACGTAATAGGAAAGCATTGCAGGTATGATGCATTTGGATGTGTTTTAAAATGTATCTTCTTGGTTACAGCAGCAACAAGTTGTGTAGACAAAACAATTTTTATAAAAATAGGAAAGAAGGATGGGCAAAAACCCACACTGATCTCGTTGTCTGATAACTACAATAGGTATGTGGAAATCTGACTCGTATCAGCCATGATCCTGGATTCTTTTGTATTCCATTGAAAAGTAGTTGTGACTCTTCCTGTGTGGGACAATTATGCCTTATATACTCATCCATTAGTAACAAGAAAAAAGATGAAAATGATGAGAGGACACGACTAGTGTCAGTGGTTGTGAGAACAGTTACTATAAGTTACTTTTGGAAACAAACATAGTGGTTGGGTGACGTGCATTCTTAGAACTCTAGGCATTTCTGTCCTTAGTGCTTTTGCTCTGTAGCATATTTAACAATTTCTACATGAGGATATACTCTGCAGAAATTGTCTGAATTAGACATATCAAAGGAAGTCCTGCAACGGTTATCACTTTTTACACAGCATTAAATACAACTTCTGTAGATGCATTTGGTTTTCACACTAAACAAAAAAAAAGGTGGCAGTTAGCTACATCTTACACTTGGTCAGGTTTCTAAAAGCCTGCATAATCCAAAATTCATAAATACAGCAGCTATTTTTTGAAATTGAGCTATTGGGTCTTTAAAAATTGACTTTCTTTGTTCTCTTCTTATTGCACCGGGTAGTTCCAATGTTTAAGAATTAGCAATTGCTGGATAACAGATCTCTTTTGGAGTACCTGGGTGATCAGCATCAGGACACAGGTCCTAGTCTAGTGGTATACATGATGTTGAAGTTACCCCAAAATTTTGTTATCACTTGCTGTGGTGGGTTAAGACTGAGGTGGATGTAAATCGGGTCATTAAAGAATATGCAAAAACTGTGAGCTTTACAAATTGTGCAATTTTAACCACAGTAGTTAACTTGGAAACATAAACTTTCAATTGATAGTTCCAAGTCAGTACAGCTTTTGCTGATATTAAAATATACCCTTTGGGATATATGAAGTGTCCCAGAAGTTCAAACTCAGGTCAAGAGAACATTAATTTCCCTGTGTTTTTATAGAGGTTGCATGGCGAAAAAGTGACCAGAGTGTTTAAGAACAGAAGGGATGGGAATATATTTCCTAGATTCAAAGACCCACCATGATATAACAGTCTAGAAGACTATGATAGAGTATTTCTGAAATTGAAGCACTTAACCCAATAGCTGAAAGCTTGAATTTTAGCTGACAGTGTTTAACGCAAGCACTTTCGGATATAAAACAAATTGGAAAATAGTAAGAACTAACTAATAAACTTGAACTTGTTTCAAAGTTTGTTGGGCCCAGATCATGTTTTGAGAGGCAGATTATTTCAACAGGACCAGACCCTGAATATAGAAGTGAAAAATACACCACAGCTTACATGAAACTTTAGGATTATCTATTTAGATATAGACAATATCTTCATCAGTATTTGTCTTTTTCTATCTATTAACATACAGAAATCATGAAACCCAATTCTTCCCTCCTTTTAAGATCTCTTCTCTTCCTTGATTCCTTGATTCCTTATCTTCTTACTGAGACTTTCTTCTCCTATGTATACATTACTCATAAATATTTATTGATAATCTCATCATTGTTCTAATTGTTGAGGCTTCAGCCATAAAGAAAAGGAAATGTGACACCATAATGTTTACATTAGGTGGAAAGATAGACAACTAACAATAAGTAAACACATAGATGAAATAAATTTTGCTAATGATGATAATTATTAAGATAATTATAGCAGAGCCACTGGTCAAAGAACAACTTTGCAATAGAAGAGAAAAGTAATGATTTTATCACATAGGGATAATGTAATGTTCTTTTTTTCCCCGATCCTTTTCATCTTACCTTTTGTGCTTGATTAGTTTTCATTGTGCCTAGAACTGTGCTTCTCATATCTTATGCATCCAAGAAAGAGTTATCTATCTATATCAGCAATCAGTGTACTAAATTTACGTTTGAATTTGCTCTCTATGTTGTTTTTATAATCTTCAGAAAGACCTGAAAATCAAAATAGTAAGCTTTACAGTATAAATATTATGTTCACAGGTTGAAAAAATGCTATTAAGTTTTTTTGGCTTTTTATTATTTTTCTACCTAGACCAAATAGGGAAATAAATGATGTAATAGCAATTTAGAAAAAGGAGATATTACAAACTGTATTAAGACAGATAAAATATTTCTCAAATGAGCTAAGCTTTTAGGAACAGTATTGTGTCGATGTTTTTACCATCTTAAGTTGTACATCAGTATCTGCTGGAGGGTGTAGATGTTCTACACAAGAAGAAATTAGCACAAACATTTGAAAGCTTGTGACTATAGCACAGAAATCTAGAAACATAAAAGAACATTTGAGTTTCTACAAAAACAGTTCTTGCATTTTAAACAGGTGTAAGATTTCTAATCTCCCTAAGCTTAAGAGTTATTTTATTTGTTTGATTATTGTACTTAATACATAATGCCATACGTGCTGGGGATTCAGAATCATCAGTTACCTATTTGAGACACTAGAAAGTTCCCTGCTCTGAAATACTGTCCCAATTAACTCAAAGCTTTCTAAATCATTAGTTCTCTGCTTTCACCCAAATAATAGTTACATCAACATCTCCTTATGCCATAAAACTGGCTCATAGTTAAAGAACTATTTGTTGTATAACTGATACTATGGTAGCCAATGAATTACATTCAATCTTGGCTTTAACATTTTGCATGTATGTGACTTTGAGTAAGATATTTCAACATACCTCTTTCAGTTTTATCATCCATCTCACCTAGATAATAACGGTGCCTAATATTAATAGTTATGAGGATGAAATTAGTTAATGCACATAATGGGCTTGAAACAGTGCTTGACACAAAAAATTTTCCATACAAATAATTGTTTTCACCATCATCATTACCATTACTACTTATTTGGCTTTCAGAGACCTCATTGCATTTTCTTTCTCTATTTGGTCAGAGATCAGGTGGTGGAAAGTATATCATTGCCATGCACCAGTATTTTAAGAGCAGACCATAAAAGTTGAAAAATAAGACAGAAAGTAAAAATAGAGCTTAAAAACATGGTAAGATTTAGTAAGTTCAGGGAACATAGGTGTTTTGACATTGGCAATGTGGTGTGTTACCGTGGCATAGAATGTAGCTGTACATAATATGGGTGGAAAAATACTCACTCATGGTATACACTGAAAGAGGATTCAATCTGTGCATTGTTATGGATTGTTTTAAAGTCCACCAGTAAGTGAGCTGGCTACCAGAAGTGGCAGCAAGATACCTAAAGGCTCATGAGATATGGGCAGAATTACCCTGATTACCCCCCCCCCACCCCAACTCTAACCCCGGGGGAAGTATACTTTTGGTTTTTCCTGGCTTAATGAATAAAATCAGTTGCCTAGGAGGAGAAAAGCTGAAAGATTTCAGGAGGAAACCACTTCCTTTCCGATCCTGGTGCTTCCTCATTGGCAGAGTTTGTGTTGTTGTTGTTGGTTTGTTTGTTTTTTCCTGTTTCTCATCAGGCCAGAGTCCTTGGCGAGCACTGTATCTCTCAGTGTTGGAGGTGGGTGCAGTCTCTTCTCTGCAGGTTTTAGTTCAGTTTTTATAAATTCTGAAGCCTGATATATTATTCTGCAGGTCTTCTTAAATAATTCAGGTATATAAATACAGAAGTATGTACAGAAATGAATATTTATTTTGAGAAAATATATTACTACATATTTCAAATTTTAAATAGTTGACAGGTATCATAAACATCAAAAAAATCGAGACAGTTGCATAATATTGTTGTTAAATAGTGACCTGACATCCTTATAATAACTTTGCTTTTTTTCTTTTTTTGACTTCATACTCTTTGATGGCCCCATTTCATGTCCAAAAATTGTGTGAGATAATTTTTATAGATAGATATGATAGAAAAATAATATTATCATTCTTCTAGCATACTTATTTATAAAACAAATAGATTTCATTTTGATTCATTAGAGATATGTTTTTCAAACTTACAGATTATAATATTCTATCATACATTTCTCACGGGTCTGGCATTAGATGCCATGGAATATGATATGATCTCTGACTTTTTCTTTATACCAAGATACCAGGTGAATCACCTTGAGTAAATATTGTTCTTTTCTAAATGCCTATAACTAACCTTGCTATACTTGGAATCGAAATACATGCTTACATTCCAATAAACTCAAAGTAAATATATCCTGAATTCAATTTCCCATTTGATGGATCCCAAAACAAAATCCATCCCTGTGACAACATTATCAGGGCAAGGGTAAGTGTGATCAAGGGAAGTTAATGTGGAAAGAGATATTTGCCCTTTCTAATAACTGTTAAAAATCATTGTTTCTGCAAGTTTTACAAACCATGACTCTACTGCTATGGCTTATACTGCATTTCTGGTAATTGTGGGAAAAATAAAATGTGGGTGCTTGTCTCAGTTCTGTCTCTTATCTCAAGAAGAGAACCTAATTATAAAGAACAAGAGTTCTTCTCTACTTTTCAGCATACTAGGATTGCCCATTCTCATCTTCAAAACCCTGATTGTTTTGCTTATAACTGAGTATCCAAGTCTTCCTTGGTCCTGAATTAGGATTTTACATCAATGAGTGTTTCATATTATGTTTCATGCTTTAATTTAGCATTTTAAAATAAATAGGTTGATATCTGGGTCCCCAATATGACTTACTTCTTACTTAATTTCTCAATATATGTAAGACAGAAGCTAAATTTTTACAGCTTCTTTGTCTTCAGTCATAATTTCCCCTAGATAAGTTTGTAAAGTGTAGAATTTCTTGAAGGTACCAAACTAGTTACTACTTGAATTGTAGAGGGCATTCCCTTAAGATCTTGAGGTTTCTTGTTAAGGTTGTCATTTATTTCTAATGCTTACTCTTTAATGCAAAATGACTTTCCCTTGATTGCTTAAAAAGAATATTCTGGAAAAGATCAGATATGAACCAACATAATGACTCTCACATTATTTGGACATAATTCATCCTTTACTCAGTCACTTATGAGGTATTTGGCATTAAAATATAACATATTTTTTAGCAGACCAAACAATATTTTTAGGAACAAATGATCCTAGACATAGAGAAACAGATTTTGCTTTTCAAATTTGTCTTGCAGCCAGCCCTCTCACAGACACCTGGATGAGTCCTGTGGAGGCAGTTAGAAGTGAGTAAAAATGCTATCAATTTTGACTAAAATCCCTGTAAACTTTCCAAGACAAGCATACATACTTTAGTAGTTATTTACCAAAATACCAAGGTAAGATGAGAGACATTTTTGTCACTTTTGGATAGAATACAAGTTCTTGAACCTAGGATAATGCAAACCAAAGATAGTGACACTCAACAGTAATGATGGATATAGTCGGCAGATTACATGGATTAGATGAAGGACAGCTAAGATGGACAGTTTGAAGCTTCTGAAAATAGGGTTATCAGTATTCACCACTTGGGAATGGAAGGATGTGGCTTGAAGGAGAGGTAGAAACTATTAAACATTTCATGGTCTGTGGGTAAAATTTCTTATGCACACAAAACACTCATTGGGTCTTTCAGAAACAATAGGTGTGAGATTCACAAGAGAAGACTAGAGTCAGCAAGATATAAAGTAGTACATTTATTATATAATAGATAGCTTACAGATTGCTGATTCATGATAACTGGTTCTTCCTATTTTAAGAGAAGAGAGCTTCAAAATATATCTTTTTTTGCCTAAGGCCAAAGCTTAAATTCTTCTATTATATGTTCTCTCTCCTGAAGAATACCCACTGAGTCTGAATACTATGTTGGTTTAGTCAGTATCAGTTCAGGTTTATAACAAATTACCATAGACTGAGTGGTTTAAACAGCAAAGATTTATTTGTTACATCTCTGGAGGCTGGAAGCACAAGGTCAAGGTGTCAGTAAATGTAGTGTCTGGTGAGGTCCGTCTTTCTAGCTTACAGATACTTGTCTTCTCACTATGTCTTCATATGAAAGAGAGAAGAAGGGAGGAGAGAAAAGAGAGAGGAGAGAGAGAATACGGGAGAAGGGATGGAGAAAGAGGAGAGGGAATCCAAACTCTCTTTTCTTCTCTTGTCTTATTAAGGAATGGATTCCACTTATGACTCTATCCTCGTGTCTTAATTACCTCCCAAAAGCCCCATATCCTAATATCAACAGATTGGAGGTTAAGATGTCAATATATGAATATTGAAAGGACACAAACATTGAGTCTATAGTGTATCAGAGTCTTTGAAAATTTGAAGAGAAACATCAAAGAATAATGATAAATCCAAGGGGAATCCGAGACCCTACGATAAGCAAGAGATGAAGGTGTGGCCTCTTTTATATCCCCAAAACCAGACCATTAAATAATTGTTGATAGGATGAATAAATATAGGTCATAAAATTATTCTAAATTTACTCTTCGAATTCTTCTTTTCATTATGTATACATAGAATATTTAAATTTAACTGTGAATCGATGCTTAATTTAGGATATAATTATGTGTTATTTTAGTTAACTGAAGATACCCTATTGAATGACTCACATACTCAAGAATGAGGTACCCAAAAATAGGTTCTAACTTTGGAAAAATTGTGAACTAGACAGTCTTTTTTTTTTTTTTTTTTTTTGGTATGCTTCCCTAGTCCTCAGCAAGCTCTATTTTTTTCTGACTTCAAGAGAATATTTTTCATTTGACACACCTTATGCTTGTCCTTTTTGACCATCCTCTAAATTCTGATAAATTATTTCAAAATATCTTAGCCATAATAATGGGCTTATAATGGTTTAAGATACCAATTTACCTACCTAGACTACTGGTAACTCATTTTTTAAAAAGGCTTAAGTGATAAGGTAATTTTAGGCTGTGAGTGTACCATGACTGCAGTAGAGCACATAATCAAACATCCGTTCAACAAGTGACTACATCTGCTACTTGCTCATTAGGACATTCAGAAATAACATTTAAATGGGTAATATTTTACAGATGTAATAGTGCCTTATTCAGTGGGATTCCATGCACATATTTCACAATAACTGAACACTAAATGCTTTAACAATGACAGATGGTAGGGCTCGGTGGCTCAGTCTGTAATCTGTGCTTTGGGAGACCGAGGTGAGTGGATTGCCTGAGCCTGCGGGTTCGAGACCCGTCTGGGCAACTTGGCGAGACCTCCTCTCTACAATAAAAATAAAAAACTTAGCCGGGCATGGTAGCGCGCGCCTGTAGTTCCAGCTACTTGGAAGGCTGAGGCGGAAGGATCGCCGGAGCCCAGCAGGTCAAGGCTGTGGTGGCCGGGAGTGGCCACTGCACTCCAGTCTGGGCAACAGAGTGTGACCCCAACTCAAAAAAAAAGACAGATAATCACCATCACTCTCTTGCTTATTCTGAGTCAAGTATAAGATCTTGACAAAACATTTGTATACTATTAGAAAATTCTCTTAGGTGGGCAGGGTTTGCAGAAAAACTTTTATGTCTAACCTAATAAAAATATGTAGCTATATTTTCATTTATTTTGCAATGTTTTATGCAGCTGTAAAGGTTTCAAGTGTCTGTGAACAGAATGCAACTAAACAAAAATCAACTTTGGGCTTTGATTTTTATTGCTAATTTTAATGAATCACTGACCACTTTGGGATGTGTTTATTATTTTTCTTATAATATTTTTCGTCTATTGAGAGAGCCTGGAGATAGCCTGCAGAATGGGAAAATATATTTGCCAACTGTATATCTGAAGAAGGTCTAACAACCAGAATCTACAAGAAACTCAAAAGTGCTGAAAGGAAAAAGAGAAGCAGCCCCATTAAAAAGTGGGCAAAAGACATAAATAGACACTTCTCAAAAGCAGACATATGGGCAGGAAACAGAAACATGAAAAAGTGTTAAACCTCACTAATCATCAGAAAAATGCAAATGAAAGCCACATTGAAATACCATCTAACTCCAGTAAGAATGGTCATCATTAATAAAACAAACAACAAAAGATGCTGGTGAGGTTGCAGAGAAAAAGGAAGGTTTCTACACTGTTGGTGGGAATGCAAACTAGTGCAACCTCTTTGGAAAACAGTGTGGCAATTTCTAAAAGAACTGAACATCGACCTTCCATACGACCCAGCAATCCCCCTACTGGGAATATACCCGAAGGAGCTCAAATCACTCTACAAAAAATATACCTGCACATGCATGTTTATTGAAGCACTATTCACAATAGCAAAAACGTGGAACCAACTGTGCTGCCTGTCAAAACTGGACTGGATAAAAAAGTGTGGTTCATATGCACAATGGAATATTAAGAAGTCATAAAGAAGGACAAACATGATCTTCGCAACAACTTGGATGGATTTAGAGTCTATCATGCTCAGTGATCTATCACAGAAACAAAGAACAGAGTACCACATGGTCTCATTCATAAGCAGATCCTGAGCATTTACCATAATACTATAAGAAAGGGACTGGCAGTAAAGAGATACTGCCTGGGTGGGGGTGGGGGTGGGGAGGACACAACATCAATAAGGGCACCTGATCTCAAACCAGGCAAAGTGGGGCCAAAGGGAAGTCCAAATTTTAGCTGCATTATGACCACTTGTATACCTAATCCTGAATTGTTCTCCACATCTTTAAAATAAAAAAGAAATAAGAAAGAGTATTTTCCGTTCTTTTTAAAAAGATATCTACAAATGTTAAATTCCTTAAAGTGAAAAACTGTGGCAACTTCATAATTAACTAGCAACGCTTATTGTTTTGCCTGAAATGTGCCTTGCCAAGGGTCATGCATAAAAACAAGATCAATAAAATTTAAAACCTTCACAATCTCATTAAATTATGTCAACATATGCATTTAGTCACACTCTAAAAAATAGATGATATTACAATATAATGTATAATGTGATTACTCAAAGTCAAAATATCTTCTCATAAGTGTTCAATAATGACAGTAATTATAAACCAGTGTTTTATAAAATTTTGTTTCCCTTCTCATTAAGAATTTCAATCTAGTTTATTGGACAATATATTGATAATGAAATTGAGCTATATGTTACATCTACATTGGCAAGAATTTGAAATGACAGTTGTATTCAAAGGACTATAGACTCCTGGAAGAATAGAAAGAAACATACCTGTATTCATCAATATATTTGCATATCCTCTAGTGTTTTGTCTGCGTGAAGTGATTTTTCCTCTGTTATTTTTCTTTGGAGAAAACTATATGATAAATATAATAGCTACAAAAAAACAAAACAAAACAAAAAACCTGTGTTCAAGGAATACCTACATGAATAGATGTTTCCCAGGAGAGTACAGAGTACGTTCACTGCAAGAATCTAGTTACCCTTTCTTTACTTGTGTTGATTCTATGCTTTTGTTTATAATTTTTCATTTTCAACTCAATACTATATTTGAAATATTTTTTATATGTTGCATATAAATAAACATATACAGATATATTACCCAAATCTGCATCATTGGATTATTTTATAGACCTAAGCGGTAACACTAAAACTTTGTAAGTTGATTGTTAAGGTTGGTAATCTTTTTATTAAAACTATATGTTGCAGCATTGATTATGGGGCTGACATAGGATTATTTCTTCAAAAATATTGCTTAAAGTATAAGTCAATTTAATAAGAAAGTGATTAAGATCATACATTCTATTTTTTAAAATCTTAAAATTATTTGATCTCTGAAGTAGATAAAAAAGAAAAAAGAAAAAGAAAGAAACCAACAAAGTGGTGAAGTTTGTGTGCTGTGTTGATAAATTCAACAGGAAGAGTCATGAAAATAGAAAGTGACTTTTATTCACTACTTGATTGTGACCAAATCTTAACGTGCCTGTTCCTATACTTAAGCCATATTAAAAATGATATTTCATAAATATTTCTTAAAAATTACAGAAACAAAACTTAGAAGATGGATGAACTGGATATTTCTTGGACCATCTGTGTTATCTATTGTATGTGTGACTCTTCTCCTATCCTGCTTATATTTTCATAATTGGTCCTCTAATCTAAATTCCAAATGATCAACTATGAATGCCAGCTTGACTGGGACAAGAATTACAAGCATATGTACAGTACCTCGGGTTATTATTGTCAGAACACTACAAAATATGTTTGCGACTCTTGTATATAATTACACCCTGGATTCATTATAACTGGTAATAATGCAGCCTTTTATTCAAGTCAGGAATTCTCTGGACCCAGTGTAAATGTTTCTCAGCTATATTAAGTCATTCAGAACAAGGATGACACTACTGAAGGTTGTTTGGGAACAAACACAACAGAATTGGCATATTCAACAGCAGAGGAAAGCAGAAAGCTGGGCAGATAAGAAAAATGTTTTCAGTAGCTATACCTGTTAGTGACAAGACTCATCAAAATGTTTTCCTATTTTTCTTCCATGTATAATAGTTTATTAGCATTGGATGTCGAATATGGTGATATTATTAATTTTGTTTGTTTGTTTTAGAAGCAGGATTTATTGAGAGGACAGCAAAACTCCCAGAGCAGGAGAGGGCCCGAGGAGGTTACTTGAAATTATTTATCTCAAGGATGTGATATAATAATTAATAGGTTTTTAACAATGATTGCAGAAAGAAAAAAACAAAACAAAACAAAAACCTCACACCATCAAGATTTTGACACAATTGGCTTTGACTAGAGTTCTTTGTGATAGAATGAGATATTGAAAATATACTATTTTTTCCTTATAATCTTAATACTCTGTAGTGGCCAATTTCAAAACTGTAGAGAATACTAAATTACTGATAAGATAAAGTAGTCTAAGACCTAATCTGTATTTGGATCTATTTATCCTCAATGTTTATTCTTTGTTACTTTGATTTGATTCACTTCTTACAATTGATTCATCCTTATCTTCTCTTCTTAGTTCAAATCATATCTCCTCAAGAATGTTTCCCTGAGACCTTCCAAAAGACACAAAAATCAGAAACCCCCAGATACACCACATTGTTTATTCTCTTTAGGGCATTTATCATAATCTATTTACTTTAATAGTTACTTGTTTAGTCTTGGCACAATATGGTGCAACCTTTTTATATAAAGGGAGATTTCCTTTTGCTTTAATCACAACATCCAAGACTAAGCACAGGGCTGGTCATGCACTATTGCTTAAAAAAAAAAAAAAAGTAAATGAGTAAATGACAAATATTTCAAGAAAATTACTTAGTCTTAGACAAAAGGATTGAAGTTATACTTACTTTAGTAGTAGGTCATCTATTAATTATTACTAAGTTAGCTATAAACTAATCATATATCACTGGTGCCACACAACTTGACTTATTTGGCATTCTCTACAAAACTGAATATTGTTGTAGCATTCAAATTTATTTGTCATTTAAAAAAAGTGTGTCCTGACTTAACTGTATTCTTATTATAATTTAAGGATATTTTCTTGACTTGTTACTCTCACCTTTAAAAAGAAAAAAATAAGGTAATGGTATTGGGGAGGAGTTTAGCTGACAACTTCAGAATCAATTTCTTCATGGCATTTTATTTTAGACTCAAGTTGTGGAATACTTGTGGTTTTTGTTAACTTTCATTTCAAAAAATCCAAAAGTAAATCCATTTATGGATCATTTTTTATTATTCTTAAATCTGTTTATTAGAAAAAAGATGACAATATTAAGGATTTAAATAAAATATTTTTATCTTAAAAATTAGATATTCCTTTCTATTCTTATAAGTTATATCTCATAGTACCATAGAAATAACTTCAACTATTCCTGAAATACTAATTTTAAAATTAAACAATAATATGATACAATCATGAAAAATTCTATTTGAAAAAGTTCCTAGAGAACTGTACTGCTTTTAAAATGAGGAAACAAAAGTCTCGTGGTATTTAATAAAGTGTTCATTAAACATCACTGGGCCTTCTTAGTCCTCAACGTTTTGGGAAAATTCAGGACTAAATGTTAAGCATATGTTCTTTCCATTAAAATACTGCCCAGGCCGGGCTTGGTGGCTCAGCTATAATCCCAGCACTTTGGGAGGCCGAGGCGAGTGGATTGACTGAGCCCGTGGGTTCGAGACCAGCTTGGGCAACTTGATGGGACCTCATCTCTACAATAAATCAAAAAAATTAGCTGGCCGTGGTTACGTGCACCCTGAAAGGCTAAGGCAGAAGAATCGCTGGAGCCCAGCACGTCGACGCTGGAGTGGCTGTGAGCGGGACACTGCACTCCAGCCTAGGCAACGGAGTGAGACTCCAACTCAAAACAATAAAAAAAATATTGCCCAGGTTGTAAATTATTACTTTACATAATGCATATACTGTGGGGTCTTATTTTTTCCTATTAAGAAAAAGTAGTGCAATAAGGCAAAATCTTATATCACGGAATTAACTGCTCTTTTATGAGCTTCCAAAGATCTTTTATTAATCCTGAAAAACCTTGTTTTAAAGTCACCATCATGCTGAGAATTACCTTGAACATCTATCCTCCATCCAGTTAGTGTTAATACTATTTGATGTGTATTTGGTGTGCATCTTCCACATATTATCATTTCAGTCAGTATCACTTTATAATTTGTTGTATGCAAGTAACTAAACATCTTTAAGTATGTTAATTTAAGTAAGTCTGTGAGCTTGTATAGAGCAGAAGCAGTATCTGGTACAATAGTACATCTCCTCTCAGTCACTAGCAAAATAGTTACAGAAAGATGTGTACAATATACAGGAAAGATTGTTTGTCTCTTAAGCATATTTAGTGGAGTTAATTCCTCACTTGTACTCAAAATCTCAGGCGCATTTCAAGAGGCCATGGGTCAATCTTCTGTATGAGACATACAACCACCATCTAAACTCACAGAACACAATATCATTTTAGTAATTTTAAAGCCCAATCATAATACAAACCCCTAAAGCATTTCAACTTGAGATGTTAACCAGCCTTTTAGTTGTATCTGCCTTCAAAAATTCAGCTTTCAAAAAAAAAAAATGAGGTGTGGTCAATATGTTCTCTTCTTTTCTGTTTAGGTCTCTATTTTTCTCTCAGTAGCTCGATAGCTCAAATCCAAGGTGTAAAACAAGACTTTAAACAAAGAAGAAAAATAAAGTTATTTTCTTCACAAGACCTGATGTAAAAAGTTAGTATCAATTTACTTAGCAGTTTTTAAATTGAAGCTTCCTCCTCTGGATGTGGTAATGAGTATCCTGGCAGTTCATTTCATTGCTGAGAATCTCTCCTCTGTCCTTCCCATGAGGCAAATCCTTTCTTGTTTTCTTTGTTTTTTTTTTCTTTTCTTTTTTTTCTTTTCTTTTCTTTCTTTCTTTCTTTCGTTCTTTCCTTTTTCTTTTCTTTTCTTTCTTTCTCTTTCTTTTCCTTCCTTCCTTCCTTCCTTCCTTCCTTCCTTCCTTCCTTCCTTCCTTCCTTCCTTCCTTCCTTCCTTTCTTTCTTTCTTTCTTTCTTTCTTTCTTTCTTTCTTTCTTTCTTTCTTTCTTTCTGTGGTTCACTGATCTAATGCCTCCCACTAGAATATGGGGACTTTTGTCCACTATCATTATCCCTCTGCTTAATTACTCTCAGCTCTCCATGCAGTAGGTTTGGACATAGTCTAAGACATACAAATGGGCTCTTTCTTCCACGTGACCTGTCCCCGGTCCATGGGAGCACTCGTGTTCCTTGTATCAACAAATTCTGGAAATAAAGTTACTTTCCAAACTTCAAGTCTCTCTTCTTTTTCTATCTTTTTTTTTTTTTTTTAAATTACAGGCCACTTTACTATGCCTTTTACACCTTGAGTACCATACAAAATAAATGCAATGTACCTAACTATAGAAGATGCAATGCAAGTGGACCCCTCCAATGACCACGTTACATCATGTCTCTCCTGTTCTGACTTGAAGGTAACTGCTTCCCTCCACTTTCCCAGTAGATAGAATGGGAATTGCCACACAGATCTCTCCAGGAAGACCCCCTCCTTTATTCTATTAAGTTCATCTCCTTAAAGCACTTCCTTATATACTTGTGACTGGAAAGAGGCACTCTGTCAACTTTGGGGGTCCAAGACTCTCCAAAAATATCTTTTGTGAACTATTCTCAATATCTCAAGTCCAGACCATTTTATGTAATCTGTATGACGCCAGTTATATATCTATGTATCTAAAATACCAGTTATTATATTGGTTTTTCTGATACATTGTCTATTTTTTTCATAAATTCTAACATCTCTCAAACATTTTTCTCTATTCTTTGGGTATTAAACTAGATTTCATTTACCAGTGTATTATGTTTGCATGCTTCAAGCACACATGTGAAATGTAAGACATATTTATTCAATAAATGTTACCACATGATTATTGTTGTGTAAAGTGATATTTAAAAATCTAGTAGTTGTGCTTAGCAACAGAAAAAAAGCTTAGTATATGTACATTTTTTGGAGGAAAATAATAAGTATATTTAGAAGAAACTCAAATTTATTATGAAATTCTTGGGCATATAATGTTCGGGATATATATATATGTAGAATCTTTTATGAATTACTAATTTGTCCATGAAAATTAATATTATTTTTTATTAATGAAGTAAAAACTAAATTTTCTTTTCTTTTTTTTTTTTTTTTTGAGTTGGAGTCTCACTCTGTCACCCAGACTGGAGTGTAGTGGCCACTCCTGGCCACCGCAGCCTCAACCTGCTGGGCTCCGACGATCCTTCTGCCTTAGCCTTCCAAGTAGCTGGAACTATAGGCACGTACTACCATGCCCAGCTAATTTTTGATTTATTGTAGAATTGAGTTATTGCCAAGTTGCCCAGGAAGGTCTCGAACCCGCGGGCTCAGGCAATTCACTCACCTCAGCCTCCCAAAGCACGGGATTACAGGCTGAGCCATTGAGCCCAGCCAAAACTAAATTTTCCTGAATAATTTCTAAATTATTTGCCAAATAACAAGCTTAGAAAACCGTTGTAAATCCTTTCTTTTGAATGATTATTAGTCTATCTCTGAGGTAATTGATATTGACCATGGCTAGGAAAGACATAATGGAGATATAACAATCAGGATATCTTTTTTTTTTTTGCTATTACCCAAACTATATTTTATGTGTATTTATTTGTTTAAGCTATATTGGTTTTATAGTACATGAGGGGTCAAACCTCAATATTGTTCACAGTTTCTGGGATACTTGAGGTATTTGCCAATGTAATAGCCTTTATTATTGGAAAAGAAGACAGAGGAGGAAGAGGAGAAGGAAGGTGAAAGAGGAGAAAGAAGAGAATATTTTTCTTTTGCAATTCCTTCCAACCCAACAATTAAAAATATATGACTTATTAGTCATCCTCAATAATAAACAGTAATAGAAGATAAACACATGTATGAGGTAAATAGTGGTGAGGGTTGAATTTGGGAGGCAAATCTCTTGTTTTACAATAGAATAACATCTTCAACTTTATTTCTTATTTAGGCTAATGTGAATAACGTGCGTTTAAATATTACAGGAAAACCTGAAGTAATTCTATGCTTGTGAAGAGCCAGTCTGTTGAGGGACACATCAGAATTAAGGCCGACATAAAGGAGTCAAAATAAAGACAAACTGAAAAAAAAATGGATAGATAAATGACCAAAATGTTTCTTAAATTTATTTAGTATTAACTGGTCCACTTCATAATTAAGATAGACTCAAAGAGCAAAAAGTACATTTAGGCACCAACAGTTTTGAAGATCAAAGGATGGAACAATAGCATTGAGACATAAAATTCATGCTTCCTTAAAAGCAGCTTGTTCTGAAGATTGTACCATGAATGGTCATTAAAAATATACATTCCAAAAATAAAAATGAACCTGAGATTAATTATATCTTGAAAAAACTATTTCCCATTATAAAATAGTTCATATCACATATTAATATATCTACTCTCAGTTTTATGAGGTAAGACAATAAAGAAATCTTTTAAACTTTTTAACCTAGAATTTTACAAACTCTTTTAAACATAAAAGAACTTTTTCCTTCTTTTTTCTTCAGAAATATATACAAGTGATTATTAATATTCCATGTTGGTTGAGGTTCCCTAAGCAAAAATCTGGAGATGGATTCAAATGGATTCAAATTCCATTTAAGAGTTCCTCCCAGGGCACATCAAAAGAGAGTAGAGAAAGTAACACAGGGAGAAAGACAGCTCATAAAAACTGTGTTGTTAAACACTGACAACTACTGCTAAGTTTTACTAATGGATCCAGAGAGACGGTGTTAAACATGTCTCAGAGCTTCTAAGGACAAGAACAAAAAAAAAAAAAAAGAAGAAGAAAAAATAGAACTAGAGGACTTTATTTATATATGAATATCTCATTTATCATTGGTTGAGTCTTACTTTGGGGAGGATTAATAAGCTAGCATTGACCGTGTATGCTGGCTCACGCCTGTAAACTCAGCACTTAGGGAGGCTGAAGCAGAAGGATTGCTTGAGTCTAGGAGTTTGAGACCAGACTGGGCAACATAGCAGGATCTCATCGCTACAAAAAATTAAAAAAATTTAGCCAAACATTGTGGAGCATGCCTGTAGTCCCAGCTATTTGGGAAGCTGAGGCAAAAGGGATCACCTGAGCCCAGGAGGCCGAGGCTGCAGTGAGTCCTGATCATGACACTGCCCTCAAGTCTTGATAACAGAGTGAGACCCAGACTCAAAAAATAAAAATAAATAAAAAATAAACAAACCAGCATGTCTGGAAGAGGATGAAGCATGTTCTTGTCATCAGATAAATGCCTAGTTGTTTCCATAATCAGAATTCAGCACATAGAACATCTGGGTACAGCCTCCATGGAATCATTTGCTCCACATGCCCTCTGTTCTATGGAACATACTATGGGAAATATTCTTCAAGTTCCTTAGATTTCATCAACAAATTTCTAAAATATGAAGGAACATCTAATATAGAATTTTTATTTTGCCACAGAAATAATGCATGCCCTTTTACATGTTTCTTGTACATTATTTTATTACAATGGGAAAATTATTTTAATGTTGCTAAGCTAAAGTCTAGGCATGTAATCATTCTAAGTTTCATAGGCTTCATTTCACTCATTTACCTGTTTCTCAAATATAGAAAGCTAAAGCTTTTTTTTCAATTTTGCTGATGACACAGGTGATCTGGAAGAACTTAAAGACAGCTAAATTTAAGGTGCCAGGATATTTACAAGTGTCAAATCATAGATTATCATCTTAAACACCTGGGTTAATTTTTGATCTTCACATTTTTATTTACAATTTTTTAAAAAATGCCATTTTAATTCTGATGTTCGGGTAGATATCACGTAAAACTCATTTTAAATGTTACCTACTTGAGAAAGCTCTTCATTTCTATGAACTCTAATAGGCTTGACATCTCACCTTTTGCACTAATTATTACCTTCTCCATACCACAAGTTCATCATAAGTTTTTAAAATTATTTACTTAAATCTCGTCTCCTCTGTACAAATCTGAGCTCATAGAGAGTTGTGATTATATCTTATTTTACTCCATGTTTCCAAGAGTTGTTATATATTTTTTCTTAGGAGACTCACAATTTAATGACATTGAAAAAGAACTTTAAAATGGTTATATAAGGGTATGTAAGTACAATATATATTACCCCAAGATCAAGAAAAGGTAAACAGTATCCAACAGAAATTAAAATAACTATAAGGGCCAGTTTATATCTTATTTTATTTAAGGTACAAATCTTGTGTTATTAAAAAATGATTGTGGTAGATTACTGTTCTTTGTTTCTGTGATAGATCACTGAGTATGATCGACTCCAAATTCATCCAAGTTGCTGCGAAGTCCATATATTTGTCCTTCTTTATGGCTGCATAATATTCCATTGTGTATATGTACCACATTTTCTTTAGCCAGTCCAGCTTCGGTGTGCAACATGGTTGGCTCCATGTTTTTACTATTGTGAATAGAGCTGCAACAAACATATGTGTGCAGGTATATTTTTTGTAGAATGATTTGAGTTCCTCTGGGTATATTCCCTATCACAGAAACAAAGAACAGAGCACCATATGTTCTTACTCATAAGTGGACCTTGAACAATTATAATAGTATAAGAAAGCTTTTGGCAGTAATGGGAGACTGTCAGGGGAGGGGGGTGGGATTGGTAGTTGAGGAAAACTGTTGGGGGGGAGGGGCATACTTCATCAACAAGGGTACCTGCATAATCAACGTTTGTATACCTAACCCTGAATTGTACACCACATCTTTATAATAATAAAAATAAAAATAAAAATAAATATGATTGTGATGTATTAAAATAATGGTAATATTAGTCATTCAGCTTTTCAAGGTTAAATGATGAAAAAAAATTTCAAAAGTAGAAATTATCCTGAAAGGCAGTTATAAAGTACTGTTTTTCAATAAGGAGTTATTTTGTTCTTCAGATGAACAAAAGACAAAAATATAAAAGACTTGCATTCTTATATAGTTGCATCTAGTTAATGGAACAGCTCACTAGATAAAATGGTTTTGACAGTCACTGCAAGGCTCTGTTTATAAATCAATATTTTCCCTTAATTCTGTAATTTCCTATTTTATTCTCCTTAGACAAATATTTGACTTTGGAGTATCAAATATTTTCTCTTTTGAGTGCTCTTTGCTATCAAAGTTCATTATGTAGCTGACCAAATATATTTTGCCACCTGAGCATTCTCCTCTGAATAATTTCAAGTGGGAAAATATTGCATCAATTTCAGCATTTATTTTATACAGAAACTGAAAATATTAACAATGCATCTGGCCAAAAAGATTACCTAAAGAAATGAAGAAAAACAGTGATAACTTCAAAATAAACCTCAGGACTTGACAAGATGCCATTTGAAAGACTGAAGATGCCATTTGAAGGACTGAAGATTTATTTGGCCAAATAATAAATAAACTTCACAACTATTTGATATATTATATTTTTCATGTAATCTTCTTAAGTAAAGCTAATATTTATGCTTATATGAAAATACTAAGATTCTATACAGTAAAATTTTGGAAGTTTCTAAGTTTATTCAAAACTTGAGGACTGTTGCATGTAGCTGAGAAATAAAATGATTTAAATGTCTTCTACTTACTATTTTGAGTGTATTTGAAGTAAGAAAATGAACCCTTATTCAAGTATGATACCATAAACCTTCCCCTAAATATCTTAGACACAAATGGATGGCCATTTTATCATATTGCTGTGACTTTTAAATAAACATTTATTTATTTATATCATTTTGCTATATTTTATTATAATTGCTTTTGCCTACATATTTTACACTTTGATTCTGAACAATTAGTGGACAGCATTGTACATTTTAATCTTTGTGACCTCAAAATCTTTTATTAATTATTGAACTATTTAATCTATCCATTTGTAGCTTCCCTGATACCAGTTCTATCTATAAGAATTACAGAGAAAACATACATATTCTTTCTCTAAAAATAGTCCTTCCAAATTTTGAAAGCTATTATCATATTCTCTCAAAGCTTTTGTTCTTTAGTAAAAATGTCTAATTTCTTCATTTAAATTAATGTTAAATACCCAATATAACTACTATCCTTTACTAATGTAGAACAGCAATGAGGTAATACAGCAAATATCACCCTCATTGTGAAATAACAAACAATAAATGTACATCCTAAGCATGATCTAGCTAACAAGAAAAGAGCAATATTTTCTCCCCAACCTGCCCCCTGTTGTTGTAGATAATCTAATTGTAATTACAGCCCGAGTTTATATGCATTGTTTTGATAGCCATTTCAAAATTTAACTTACAGCAATCTTACTCTCATTTTAGGCAACTTTTAAGCAAACATTTTCTCACATGTACTCAGTCAAAAATATATCGTCATGCACTTTTTAACTCCACAGTTATACTACTGAAAATGCACCTCTCTCTTATGTTAGATTTTAAAACCTAATTTTATGAGCTAACATTAATCATATTCATATTGTGTTTTGAATCAGATTGCTGGTGCACACACACAGCACACCTACTTTCATCTTGACATATGATCAAGTATTAATACTTGCTATTAATATCAACTAATGATAGCCACACAATTGATATTTTCAATTTTCCATGCAAACCATTCGTAAAATCGATACATTAATTAAATATATCAGGGATGAAAGGAATAAATATCCTTTTATTTTTTTGTTAAGTAGGAGTCTCACTCTGTCACTCAGGCTGAAGCGCAGTGGCATTATCTTGGTTCACCACAGCCTTGACCTTCTAAGCTTGGTTGATTCTTCCACTTCAGGTTTCTGAGTAGTTGGCACTGCAGGTGTATAACACCACACCCAGTTATTTTTAAAATTTTTTGTAGAGATGAGGTCTTGCTGTGTTGCTCAGGATTGCAGGCTGATCTCTACTTCCTGGACTAAACAATCCTCCTACCTTGGCCTCTCAATGTGCTGAGATTCCAGGCGTGAACCACTGTGCCTGCCCTCAAGGGGGTAAATATTCTTACCACATAGAACCATGTATTTTTAAAAAGTACAACTCCTAGTTCACATAAATTTCTTTATCAGCTCATTTCAATATTGTAGAGTCCATTAAAAATGTACTCAATGATTAATTCATCTATTTGTTTTAATATGTACTTGTTATTCTTTTGTTTTGCCTAAACCTACATTATGAGAAAAGATAGCAAATACCTTACGAAAGTTTGAATATTCCATCTATGCTCATTGTTTATCTTCATTGTGTATTTATTTTGAGAGAGGGTCTTGCTTTGCTGCCCAGGCTGGAGTTCGTGGTGCATTCATAGTTCACTGCAGTCTCCCAGCTCAGCCTCCTGAATAACTAGGACTGCAGCGTGGGCCACCAAATTCAGTTATGCTGATTTGATTATCTGCTAAAAACTCTACTTTGGCTTGTAGTGAGCATGAATTTCTTTTCTAAGTCATTCAGAAACCATTTAACTATTACATCATTGCAGTATCTCCTCTCTTACAGATGTTTATTGCTACTGTTTGATACGTTGTCGTTTGTCCTTTTTGAACTTTTATATTCTGTATGTTTGTGTTTGGTACCTACACTCACTAGATGCTTCTGAAAAGAAAGATGGATTATGGTGGCAGTAGATTTCTCAAATTTTTGGAATATGTGCTAAGTATATGCATTCAAGTAGACAAATCTTGATCTCTTTGATATTTCACATAATCTTAGTAGGTTCTTTGGTATCTCAAGTAACACGTGTAGGTATCATACATTACTTTTATTTACTGTATATGAACAGATAATCTCCTTTTCGACCTTTACATATATTAACTGGTCACTCTGCCAACTGAAAGTGTGGAATCTTGCTTCTTTTACAGAGATTATTCTAATGCAATTATCTAGAAAACCCATTAAGCACATGTATGGCTATCAGAAGACATATGCCAGATACTGTTTATTTCCACCTTGTATGCATACTGCAATTTGCTTAATCGATACTAAGAGATCAGCAGTGCTCAGTTTGGCTGTCCATATGTGTAATTAGGTGATAACATGGATTAGCATATTTTGTCTCTCATTTTGCTTCCAAAAATCAGACAACTGTAAAAATATCACCGTGAACACATTTTAATCAGAGGAAACAAGAGTCTTGTTTAATTTGTCACATAATTTTTAGAAAAAAAGAAGAGATTAAATGTTAGATAAAAAAGAACCTGAATTATCACATAATCTAATCTTACTTTTTGAGAGATGATGCAGATGAGTAAATTTCACTAATATCAAATATCTAGGACTCAGCAACTGTCAAGTCAGTGTTATGGCACAACTAACAATGTGCAATGTTGGGCACAGACTGTATCCTGTCTCAGTCACATGTTGGAATAGAAATTCAAAGTCGCTGGACAGTCCTCTCTCTTTTATATAGATAAGTAATAAACAGTGAAAATTTGACACACGCGTGGCTCCTTTGGACATTCAAGATATCTTATGTAAATTCAAAATTATATAACTATCCAGTGGTTAAAAAGAACTTTATTTTAAATATAACCATATATCACATTATTTGTTTTCTAATATATTTTTACTAGGTTTTATTTTCTGCTATAGTTAGAAAAAACTAGGATAAAGGAGATATTAACTATAAGTTACTGTTTCCAATATTTCTCTAGTCCAAACCTCTTCTGCAAACTCTGAGCTTTCTATTCAATTATCCATGGTTATCTCCTACAATCCCCTCAAAGTAAACTTGTCCAAAGTCAAAGTGACTATATTTCCTTCAGAAATCAATTACTTTTCTTTAGTAACATGCCACAGATTGTACCTTCTCCAATCCCATCACTGAAGCTAGAGATTTTTCATTATTATTTTATATGTAATAAAGCATCACTTACTATTGGTTTGACTTAAAACAAGACAAAACAAAAACAATGTCCCTTCTTTATCTTCCTGGTCACTTTATTCTGTTACCCTACATCTTAAAAACAAAACAGAACAAAACAAAATTCATGAAATTTTTGGAAAAGTTCCTAATTGTCACCTTACCTCTGTCCTGGACTGCTTGCTTCATTCTTCACAACTTAATACAAATATTCTATCTAAAAGACAAATCTCACTTGGTAGTTCCACCACCTGAAATATTTCTATGACTTTTTGGAGAATTCATCCAAAAGGCCAACATTTTTCAAAGAGCGAATAAGCCTTTGATCTGCCCCTGCGCTATAGTATCTTCGACTTTCCTTCACGTCCTAAATCCCTACCATACATTCTAGTCAAAGAAAAACTGTAATATAGGAGATTCCCAAAAATCTCCTCTCATTTTTCACAAAGGCTGTTTCCTTATCCGTATTTTTTTTTCTGCCAATGGCTCTTTATTCTCCATATGTCTCCTTTGTACTTCTCTCTTTTCCAAGTTAAGCACTGTGCCCCCCAAAGTTTAAACATATTTCTATTCTTACATATGTCTCACTGTGTTGGAGATAGTGAATACAATGATGTCTACAATGATGCCTGAGAGGCTTGGGAGGGAAGTGGGGAGGGAGGAATAGAGTGGGGTTGGTTAATGGGTAGAAAGATACAGTTAGAAGAAATGACTTTCATTGCTCGGGAGCATAACAGTGTGACTATGCTTCCCAATAATTTACTGTGTGTTCCAAAAGAACTAGAAGATTAAATTCAGAATGCTCCTAACACAAATGAATGATAAATGTTTGAGGTTATGGATATTCCAATCACCCAGATTTGATTATAACACATTGTATGCATGTGTCAAGATATCACATATGCCCCATAAATATGTACAACTATTATATAGCCATAAAAATAAATAAATATGCATTAATCAATCAATTAATTAATTAATATATAATGAATTGTGCACCATTTTAGGGCACCCAAAAAAGAAACTTCACACAGGTAACTATAAACCAAACCTCTTCATTCAAAGTTAACCAGTAGTTTTGCCCGTATTCTTTTTTGTTTGTTTTGTTTTGTTTTGTTTGAGTTGGAGTCTCACTCTGTCTCCCAGACTGGAGTGCAGTGGCCGCTCCCGGCCACCGCAGCCTCGACCTGCTGGGCTCCGGCGATCCTTCCGCCTCAGCCTTCCGAGTAGCCGGAATTACAGGCGCGCCCTACTACACCCGGCTAATTTTTTTATTTTATTGCAGAGATGAGGTCTCTCCTGCCCACGTGGGTCTCGAACCCGCGGGATCAGGCAATCCACTCACCTTAGCCTCCCAAAGGCGCGGGATTACAGGCTGAGCCACCGAGCCCGGCTTGTTTTTGTTTTTGAATTGGAGTCCCACTTTGTCTGCAGGCTGCAGTGCAGTGGCATGCTCACGGCCACCCCAGCGTCAACCTGCTGGACTCAGGTGATCGGTCCTTCCACCTCAGCCTTCCAAGTAGTCAGAACTACAGGCACCCACTACCACGCTGGGCTAATTATTTGATTTATTGTAGAGGTGAGGTCTCACCAAGTTACCCACGCTGTTCTTGAACCCATGGACTCAGGCAATCCCCTCACCATGGCCTCCCAAAGTGCTGGGATTACAGGCTTGAACCACCATGCTCGGTCCCCTATTCTTTTTTGGTCTTTCCACATCTCATCCTTTGTATCGTTTTTTTTAAGTTAAAAAAGGATTAACATTTTTCTATGATGCTCTTTTTCCCCCCCTCTGTGGATAATTAGAAGTTGACTGTAGCCATGGGAGCTTCTGTTTAAAATCATTTCCAATGAAAATGAAAATCATAATATAGGACCTGTTACTGATTCAGAGACCGCCAAGCAGTACTTCGAATTGGCCATAAGGGTCTTCTGGGGTCGGTATATGACACTAATCTCCAGGGCATAGTGTTGGAATATGGTTTTAGCATGGTATTAGAAGAATCCAGTCTCCAGTTTTTAGCCATTGTGATTATCAGATGCACTTAGAGCAAACTGCAATCAGCAATGTTCAATGGTAATTGTATTTGACTTCCTGTTTTTCTTCTCAATTGTTTCCACTGTACACATTGTTTTTTCTACTATGCATAAAACACAACTAAACAACAACAGCAAAATAAGCCTATTCATGACTCTGACTGAAAAGAGAAGTATTGCATACACATGTGGACGTTCAGCTCTGGCTCCTGTTGACAACATTTAATGCAGTGAAGAATATATTCCAAAGAAAACACGATCAAGTACATCAAAACATGGACAAGTTAGGTTAACTTTACAGGAATTATAACTCAGCAAAAATGTGACATTTTCAAATATGAATGTATTCCTGCGACAGCATTAACTTTTTTTTTTTTTTTTTTTTTTGAGTGGAAGTCTCACTCTGTCACCCAGACTGGAGTGCAGTGGCCGCTTCCGGCCACCGCAGCCTCGACCTGCTGGGCTCCGGCGATCCTTCCGCCTCAGCCTTCCAAGTAGCCGGAATTACAGGCCTGCGCTACCACGCCCGGCTGATTTTTTGATTTATTGTAGAGATGAGGTCTCGCTGCCCAGGCGGGTCTCGAACCCGCGGGCTCAGGCAATCCACTCACCTCAGCCTCCCAAAGGCGCGGGATTACAGGCTGAGCCACCGAGCCCGGCTAGCATTAACTTTTAAACGAAAAAGAAAATGTATATCTTCTATTCCATTATTCTTATAATCAAGAATTGGTAGCCTACAAAAATGCCCTGAAACATACATATATGCCTACACAAAAATACAGGCATGAACACATGTGTATGAATCTATATTATAAAATAAAATGGGTCTAATAAGGATAAACATGGAAATACAGAAATATAAAGATAAAAAAATTAATTTTTAAAATTTTTTAACTTTAAAAATGTGGGATACAATTCAGGGTTATGTCTACAGATGTTCATTATGTGGGTACCCTAGTTGATGAGGTGTGTCCCTTCCTCCCTCAGCAGTTTCCCTCAACTGCTAATCCCACCCTCCCTCCCCTGGCAGTTTTCCACTACTGACAATCCTTTTCTTATAGTATTATGATAATTGTTCAAGATCACTTATGAGTGAAAATTTGTGGTACTCTGTTCTTTGTTTCTGTCATAGATCACTGAGTATGATAGACTCTAAATCCATCCAAGTTGCTACGAAGCCCATGTTTATCCTTCTTTATAGCTGCATAATATTCCAATGTTATATGTACCACATTTTAAAAATCCAGTCCAGTTTCGATGGGCAGCATAAGAAAATTCTTATATAAACCTACCACTCCAAAATTGCTGCAAATGTTTACTGGTAAAATGTTTTAATCTTTTCTTTTTGGAACAGTTTATGCTGATCTCTTTCTTTGAGTCATAGTACAACAAATAATTGATATAAAATATGCACACTTCATATCATATTTTTAAATTTTCATACATTATTGAAGATGAACAAAAACGTTATTTAAAGTTGTATAATTCTACCTAATAAAGCATAATGTATTCAATATGGATAAAATATTTGTATTTTCCAAAATAATGTATGACAATATTAATATAAAGGATTTTCATCTAAAAATTTAACTAAAATTTTTCTTAGCCATAGAATTACTGGGTTCATCAAGTATTTACATATTATTTTATTTATCTTAATTTTCATAGGCTTCCTGTATCTTCAAATATTAAGATATTTTTTAGATATGTTAAAAAGTATTTCTCTAAACTGTGTATATATTATGCTTGCTGCTTTTCATTTTAAAGAATACCTTCGACATGATTATCTCAGGTGCTTTAAGTAAAATGCTTACTTCTTTTAGCTTTTTTTTCCCTAGCTTTAAGGCTTGGAAGTTAATATTTTATTACTGATTTAATGAGCTCTTTATTTTGCTTGCAATGTGGAACATTTTTGAAATACTGGTAATCTATTTGCATTTCTCATTTTGAAACTATCTTTACTCATCTGCTTTTAGTTTATTGCACTTTAATACGTTTTGAGTTTTAAGATCTATTCATCAATTGTAAAAGTCAAGTCATAAATAATACTAATTTTCACCTATAATTTTTTTCTAGTCCATAGTAGACGCATAACTGTGTCCAAGTAGCATTCCTTTTTGCAAAGAGGAATCGAATGTACTCTTTTTAGCTAAAGTGACATTGTGATATTAGATCATGAGATGGCATTTGTGAAACTGACTTTATGGAAAGGTTGAAATATTGTAACTACAGGATAAGTATTATTAAGATGAACTAGAAAAATATAAACATCGACCATTTTTATTTTATATTAAAGGAAACATGTTCTAGTCTTGGTCCTTGTAGTTTGAGTGAAGTGGATCCCTCACTATACATTCCCAGGAGGAAATATAATTTGCATCTGTATGATCTATAGCCCCTTGTATATGCTTGGACACATTTTGCATACCTCAGTCAGCATGAAAGTAAGAAGGTTGATATACATATCAGCCTTTTATGTAAGAAGCTTTACCTTGTAAAGCTTTACCTTGTTAATCAAGTATTTACATATTATTTTATTTATCTTAATTTTCATAGACTTCCTGTATCTTCAAATATTAAGATTTTTTTTAGATATGTTAAGTATTTCTCTAAACTGTGTATGTATTATGCTTACTGCTTTTCATTTTAAAGAATACCTTCGACAAGATTATCTCAGGTGCTTTAAGTAAAATGCTCATTTCTCTTAGTTTCTTTTTCTAGCTTTAAGGCTTGGAAGTTAATCTTTTATTTACATAAAATAATATGTAAATACTTGATTTACAAGATAAAGCTTTAAAAAATTCAGTCTTAAAGACATTGGCTGAGCCCTTCTATCTAATGACACTCCAAACTAATCTATATTGGCTTTCAAGAAGTTCATCTATTTAATACTTGTTTGTATTATAGTTTTTAGATTTTGTGACCAATTTAAATATTTTATCTATTTTGCTAACTGATTTTTGAAATGGTTTACCTATTATTTTATTTATTTTTATTTTCTTAGATTTCATTTTTTTGTCCTTTCCCTTATTTCTCAACTTGAATGCTCAGGACTTCATTATTATTATTGTTTTAAAATAATATATTTAATACTATTAGAAATTTACATCTAAGTTGGGCATATCCCATGTCTCAATTTATGACCATCTCTTATCACTTACTTGTTTTTGAGTAGATGAACATTTTATAAATTCCAAAGAGTGCAATGATCCAGCAAAGAATGAGGCGGTGGAGTGACAAAACTCAATCTTGTTATCTTCCAGAAGATCACAAGAAAAATTAATTTCTCATCATTATGGTTTTATAAATACTAGGTATTTTATATTGCATATAGTTTTAATTATGTAAAGCGACTTTAACTGCTGCAGATTATTTTGTTTTATTGTGTAAGTTTTTCTTACTCATTTTCTGCTTGAGGCATATAGAATGTTATAATTTTTATATATATTAAATTTGTATTATAATTTTTCATTATTGCTTCATCTTTTAATTTGGAATTTATTGAAGTTTTCCTTTTGGTCGTTAATACTTTAATACTTTGATGAGTGTTTCCAAGGCCCTGGAAAGTAAGCTGTTTGTTTTCTGTTAATTCAGCACTAAACCCACTAAATATGAAACCATGTTATGGAGAGACCAGCTTGCTATCTAACGCCTGGTAGTATCATTGACCTTTTCATATGGGGTGGTTCTCAGAGTTGGTAGTGGTGGCCATGAAGCTGGATACTAAAGTGGTCAGCTTTAACACAGATTTATGTCTCAGTTGTTATATAGACTTTTGTATAATTCCATCACTGCCACCTTGGCTATTTTTGTAAAAGCCCATTGAAAAAGCACTGTACTAACTGGGAAAGGATATCTAAAGTGGAGGTCATGTTTTCAATTAATCATTCAGAATCTCTTTTGTAATACATATTCTGTTGTACTATGTGCATTCCAAGGAGTCCTCTATATATGATCTCCTCAGACCTCTTTTTCATCCAGTTCATGAATAGTTCCACTTGATTTTGTATTCAGATAGATCAAACCACACCTGGTTTGTGATGAGTAGTTTAGATCACAGTAATCAAATAAGCAGTCAACATGCATTTAGTCCTTACCATGGCCCAGAAGCAAGGAAAGTGATATTTGTTAAAAAGATAATAACTACTTCACCACAAAATCCTAAAAGCTATGATAAAGATGATCTTTCGGATGTTTGCCACTGGTTCTATATATCTTGGTCTGTCACAGTTGATGTGAATGAACTGCATGTGTTGGGTCACAGAGGCCAAGTATCAAAGTTGCTTGTATTGCAGTCAGACTAAGATGAAGAGCCTTTTTCTTTCTCTGTCAAGACTGGGTTTCCTGAGACTCTGAGATCAAAGAATGTTAATAGGAATTCTCACAGGATCATCACCTGGGACTAAAGGAGCAGTATTGCGTAAAAAGAGAAATTGCCAAAGAATCTCATCAAATGTTATGGAGTGCTCTGGAATTGAGATCATTCTTCATAATGTCATAAATCAAAGCAAAGGAACTGAGCCATCGTAATTCTGCATCACCAGTCATTGGTTGTGGGTTGTATTAAAAAAAAAAGTTGTATGATATTGAGCATCACAACACTTTTCAAAGAAATAAATTCCTAAAGAGAAACTCAGCTAAAATGTGTCAGTCAACAACATGAACAGCAAATAGGGGAATAAATATGTCAACCCAGAAAGAAGAGAAGGTTTTGGGCGGCAAAACATAGCATCCACCATTATCCAAACTTCATTCTTCCCAGTTTAGAAGCAAATACCTCCAATGATTCTGGTGACCACTTTTCTCTTTGAAGAAGGAGTTTAATGTTATACTGTGTCTTGTCTTCAAGACCAAAATAATATTTACTGGCTTTATCTATTATTGTTTATTCTAGATTCTACTCACCCATGGCTAGAATCTAGAATTCTACTCACCCATGGCTAGTTTCCTTGACAAATTGACTTAGACTAGTCTTCCATCTCTGAGGCATCATGCCCTTATCAAGGTGTAGATACTGGTCTTGTCCACATACATGATGGCATATTGCACAGCCATGAAGAACAAAATTATGGATGTCGCAGATTTAGATTTAGAGTCTATAATACTCAGCGATTTATCACAGAAACAAAGAACTGAGTATGATATGTTCTCACTCATAAGCAGACCCTGAACATTTACCATACTACTATAAGAAAGAGATTTACAGTAGCAGAAAACTGCAAGGAGAGGGAGAGTGGGGGCACATCACATTAATAAGTGCACCTGATCTCAAATCAGGAAAAGCAGGGACCAAAGTAGGCCCAAACTTTACCTGTACAATGATCACTTGTATATCTAATCCTGAATTGTATCCTACATCTTTAAAATAAAAATGAATTTTAAAATAAAATAAATAAGATGTTTTCAAGAACTATCTAAGTATATCACTAAAATACAAAAGTTCCTTTTCTGCTCATTGCATAAGAGCAATGATGTTCCTTCTGATGTTCAAGGCCAAATACCATTGTCAGATGACTTCTTTCCTTGACTAACCATCTCTTAGCATAAGGATGTTGATGTGATCAGGTGGTAGTTTAGTTAATGAGAATTTTTCTATGTCTCCTGGTGGGAAGTATTCTCTGTTTGGGACCAGAACCTTTACACCTAGAGTACTTAAAGATGTATGAATAAGGAAAAATATTCTTAAGTGGAACCCCAGACACCCATATTCTACTTATTATGGATGCAGAATTATATAATGAACATTGGTTTAGGATTCATATTGCACCTATTATTGTAGACTGTGGCCTTTAAACAAGGACTTCAATTATGCATTAAAACATTTCATTACTAGACTAGCAGCTCCTGGATGGTGTCATGTGACTATACCAGTGGATCCTATCATCATGTGCCTAATGCCGCATCTCTTTTGTTATGAGAAAAATCAACTGATCAGAGAATACAATATTAGGAATGATCTTGTGTTGCTTGATTGACACTTTTGTTGACTCTGTAGGTCATTTGGATGAATATTGCCATCTTAAGAATGTTAAGCTTTTCACTGTAGGGGCATAGATGTCTTTCAATTTACTTACCTCTTCATTAGTTTATTTTGACAACACTTATTTATTACTATTTTATTCATGTGGATGTTGTTGCAAATGTGATTGTTTTTGTACTTTAATTTGGACATTATTGTTAGTGTATACAATACAATGTTCAATCTTGATGTTTTATATTGATCTTACTGAACATATTTGTTCTAATAGTGTGTGATACATATAACTTCCCTAGGATTTTCTATATACCTGTATACAATACTATGTCATCTGCAAATAGAGAAAGTTTTATTTATTCCTTTCAATTTTGGATTTTTTAAATTTCTTTTTTCTTTCCAAAACACTGCAGTTACAATTGCCAGTACAATGTTGAACAGAACTGATGAAAGCAGACATCTTTGTCCAGTTCTTTATCTTAGGGAACAATATGGTAAGGTTTTAGTAGATAGCCTTTAACAGGTTGAGAAAATTCCCTTCTATTTCTAGGTTGTTGAGTTTTTTTTTTTAAATCATAGAAAGGTATCACTTTTTAAATGCTTTTTCCATGTGTATTAAGATGCTTGTGTGATTATTTTTCTTTTATTTTGTTAATAGGATACATAAAATTTATTTTATATATTTTTTATTTTTATTTTTTTAAAGTTGTGGGGTACAATTCAGGATTAGGTACGTAGGTGGTCAACTAAACTTGCATTTTTGGAATACATTTTACTTTATCAAAGTGTACCTTTTTTTTGTTTTTCATATTATTGGATTTGTTAGTGTTTTGTTGATTTTCAAAAATCTATATTCCTATAGATTATTAGTTTTTTAGTTTGATTCTCTTGTTGCATCTTTGTCTTGTTTTGCTATCGGTCATGCTCGCTGTATTAAATGAGTTGGGAAATGCTTCCTTCTCTCCAACTTTTGGAAAAATTTGTGAAGAGTTGTTAATTTTTCTTTAAATACTTAGTAAAATTTACCAATTAAGTCTCTCTAGAACTGTCATTCTCTAAGATGACAATACTCCAAATGATCTTCAGATTCAACAAAAATGTTGATCAAGCAACACAAGATCACCTCTAATATTTTACCATCTGATCAATGGATTTTTCTTATAACAAAAGAGATGCAAAATTTACCAATTAAATCTCTCTTGAATTTCAATTAGTTCATTACTGTTTAAGTCTATCCAATTGTGTAGGTCTAATTAAACTTTCTGTTTCTCCTGAGTCAATTTTGGAAATTTATATCTGTTGAGAAATGTGTCCATTTTATCCAGATTAATTTGTTGGTGTATGTTTGTTATTAGCATTTTCATATTTTTTTATATCTATAGGTTTAATAGTGATGCACTTTTTACATTATTTGCTTTAGTGTTCTTACTTATTTTCCTAGTCAGTCTAGTTAAAACTCTGTCAACTTTTTATATCTTAAAAAGAAAGAATATTTGCTTTAATATATCTTATTTATTGTTTTTCTACTTTATATTTTATTAATTTCCACTCCAATTTTTACTATTGCCTTCCTTCTGCTTGTTTTGGGTAAATGTGCTTCTATTTTTAAATATTGCCATAAATTGGAGGATTAGATAACTGACTTAATGTCTTTTTTTCATTTTTTAAAAATATATTTAAATTGACGAAGTTTGAATATATTTAAAGTATATGATGATTTGAATTCATATGCATTATGCATGACAGTTTTTCAAAGGTTGATTATGTGACTTAATATTAACTATTTGCATGTTGACTAGCCGAAGGTTGGAGATTGTCCTAAGGTAGTCTGTAGATATGTTATAAGTCAAGTATGGGGTAGAGAATAACACTAGCATTTAACAAAGAGGTTCAGTCTACTTCTGAGGATACAGATGATCCAGAAGAATCTTCAGATGTAAAATTTCACTATATTCAACTAGAATATCAATCAGTCTTATATCTGTGGTATAGAATTGTAGTATTTTTTCCACTACTCATGTATTTCATATCTAGTCTCCACGTGGTCAATTAACCATTTCAATCTCCTTGTAGGCCAATCTATTTTGACTCTCAGCCTTTATTGCCTCATGCCACTATTACTTGCCTCTACAAACTAAGTTTTCTGCTTTGCTTCTGTAGCTCTAAAATCACATTATCTTCAATACAATTACAAAATATATCACTAAACCTTTCCTTTAATATGTTAGTTATCTGCTGCTACATAACGACCTGTCCCAAAATTTTGTGGCTTAAAAACATCAAGAAACATGCATTATTTCACAGTTTCTGTGATTAGACAGACAGGAACAGCTTAACTGGGTTATTCTAACTTGGGGACTCTCAAGATGAAATGCTGCAGTTGTCAGCTGAGGTTGAGGCCATCTGAAGACGTGACTGGGGTTGGGAGTCTACTTCCAAGGTAGGGAAGACATGACTGGGGCTGGGAGTCTACTTCCAAGATCACTTGCATCCCTAACAAGTAAGTTCGAGACACGAGTAGGAAATTTTAATTCAATATCACGTCAATATCTCCACAGTCTGCCTGAATTCTTCATGACATGGCAGCTGGCCTCTACCAGATCTAATATTCCAGAATCAATGGAAAAGTCACAAGGGGAAAGTCATGATGTTTTTATCACTATCTGGAAGAGTTAGATTTGCAGCATCTGATTAGTTAGAAAGGTCAGTTCTCTTCATTTGGTGAGATTATAGAGTATAGTGAATCTCAGACGATGAGAATCATTTTTTAGGCTAGTTATCATACTTGACTACATAGGACAGTGCCCTCAGTAATTTCAAGGATGCTCGTGATCATTAACCAATATTTTTCTTAATGCTTTGATGAATACATTATTTTCTGCTCTTACTTAACAGATATACTCTTTTGGTAAGTAAATTTTCAAGATTAACAAAACACTACAGCATTTTTATTCCACTGTTTTATTTGTTGTTCTAAATAAGAGGTTAGCAGACTCAGACCCAGTCTGTGGCCTATTTTTGTACTAATCCCAAGCAAAAAATGGATCTTACATTTTTAAAAGTTGTGGGGTTTTTTTTTAAGGAAAAATTTGAAAAATGTTTATCAAAGATTGAATATGGCCCACAAAGCCCAGAATATCTATTATCTGTCTTTTCAGGGAAAGACTAGTCTCATATTCTAGATTATTTCAAGAGACCTCTGATATTTCAAATTTATATATCAGAGCATAAAATGAATCTAAGATTAACTAAGTCAACCAAAGAAACAAAATTTATTTGGTAATTTTATGTATCCCATAGAATCCAAAACTTTGGATAAACTTTTCAAAATAATAAAACGATACCAATTTACACTTACTTTCCTTGTATAAAAACTTCAAAATCTGCATCACATGTACTTCACATGTACTCCTGTATATAACACATTCCAATCTATGTCACACTTATCCCCCACACCTACACTGATATAAATTTATGTATGCATTTTATGTCTAAGCCTACTTTTGCGTTTAACTGGATGGTAATGCTGAATTGGAGGAGATAGACACAATAAGATTAGGCAGTTTCCAAAAACAAAATAAAACAAAACAAAATTATAACTTACCTTAACAAGACTTTGCTCATTGAATTTTACTGTAAGGAACATTTGTAGAACATAGGGTTTTATAATTCTTAAAATAATATAATCTTCCTAAATATTCAATTTCAGTTTTGAAGATACTACTGTTTTTTGTTTTTTTTTAATAATTAATCAGTATTTTTATTATAGTTTTGTGGGGTACAGTTAAGGGTTAGGTGTACAATTACGTTTCATTCAGACACCCTGTTGATAAGAGGTGTTTTCCCAGCCCCAGACAGATATTTGCTACTGTTAATCCGATACTACTGTTTTATATATATATATGTATATATATATATATATAATTTATATATATATATGTATATATATATATAATTTATATATATATATGTATATATATATATAATTTATATATATATAATCTAGAAACATTATGAATTTATTATTTTTAAATTCAAGTCTATGAAAGATCCATCTTTTGAAAATGCCTTCTTCTATATTAAGCCTTTGGTTCTAAGATATAAAATAATTATTTGGTTCTAAGATATAAAATAATTATTTTGTAGTAGTCATAGTTGCTCTCTGGTTCTTTTACAATGACTTGGGTTATGCTTTTACTTACCATATTTTATTCTTCAAACTCTGCAGCAGTTAGAATAAACCTCCCTCCTGAAAAGCCATGCCCTTTCTGTCCTTCATTATGGGTAGCGGTACCAGTGATAGA